>NC_091822.1:181872908-181957908 GCF_038994185.2 Dermacentor albipictus
CAATGGTAGCGGCAAACTAATCATAGAACAGCACATGCTTATACCTCTGAACATGTTTCCCCAGCTAAATTTAATCTAATTTAATCATAAGTGACACGTGTAGGGCACCAAAGTTTGCCAAGAAAACACGTTCTTAACTGAAGTGCTCAAATAAAAGAAACACGCCTCGTACATTCAGAGCATGTATGATGTTGTATGCCTGGGAGTAAAAGTTAGGCATAAAACAGTCCTTTAAGAGCGTAGCAAAATTTGCACCAGTGGAGCGTCCTACATAAATACAAGGTATTGCTTTCCATTTCTTTTCCTCCTTACGTACCCGCTAAACTTAGCGAGCTATTCCGGGATGTGAAACCAGACGCCTTCTGATACCTGCGCGCGTAAATATTGAAGATGTGTAAATACCTCAAGGAACATACGATAACAAAAAAGTCACAGATTCGCCCGATAGGCGAAGCATCGATTACGATAGCAAATTAGTAGACAGCTATGTAAGTAAGTAACTAACTAAGTATGGGTACTAGTTTTACCGATCGTATGAACTTTTCAACATTCACTTACTAAATCAACAAGCATGGTGCCACACGTGTACAAGCAAACATGAACACATCTCGCTCAACGACTGCCGAAACTCGCTGTCGAAACACTGGAGTGAGGAAGCGCGGCAGCAAGAGCAAGCAAATCGACCTTCGGGCGGCATCTCGCTTCAACGCTAACTAAAGCGGCTGTTGGAGAAGTATGGGAGAGGCCTTTGCCCTGCAGTGGGCGTAACCAGGCTGATGATGATGATGATGATGATGAAAGCGGCGAGAACACAGCGCACACGAAGCTATCGGTCCTTGGTGTGCGGCTAGACTCTGTCCCCATCGCAGATCAACATAGCGCCCGCCCGGCGGCGCATACGCAGCCACCTAAGCAGACGCCCCCCCCCCCCCCCTCCCCACTGTTCTCTCTTCACCCGGCGCATTGCGTGCGACGGAAGACTTCGCGCTTCGTCCCCGCTTTTCTCCCTTGCGCGCGCAACATTGAATTGCTATCGCCGGCTCAACCTCGCACGCTTTCACTCGCTCACACAGCGTACGGCGCGCGAGGACAATGTTACTGCCCTGGGACTTTATGCAGAACATCACGGCGACGGCGATGATAGAAATGCGCCTGGAGTGTCCGTATCATTGTTATCGCAATAAAGAACCTCGCACGGGCAAATAAGCCTGGCACTTGCTGAAAACGACGCCAAAGCTTTATTGACAGCACGCCCGCCGGCGACTCATCAGCCCCCGTCAGAGCGCGATTGACAGCAAGTTCAATCTCCCTCAGGAGCGATCGCCTGTAAGCAGCGCTCGAATAATCGACGTCGCTGTCACTCCAGAAAGTCGTCTTGCGGCGTTCGTTTTAACATAAGCAGTAAGAAAAAAGCAAACAAAAAGCAAGGTGAGAAAGAATAGAAAAGCCGTGTTTTGGGGCTCGGGAGAAACCGCAACAAGGACCGCATTGCAATGTTTGTGCTTTTGTTGCAAGAGCGGGCGCGGCGCCATTCTCCCTGCGTGACTCTGAACGCAACCTCTCTCTCTCTCTCCTGCTCTCTCTCTCTCTCTATTTCTCTGTGTCCACAAAGAAGCCGTCTCCGTCACCTACAAACAACATTTCAGCCACTGCCGACAGCGCTTTGACAGATTGGGCGACAGTTCACTACTTCCCTGTTCTATTCTCGAGATACATGTTCCGTGTGCCTCCATAGTATGCGACTAAGACGAATACAGATCTAGCAACTGCGTCATCGATAGATTTGTGGTCGCTTTTTGAGGATGCCTTTCTCGGAGCCTAGGAAGATGCCAAGAATTTTACTAGTGGCAAAAGTTGTTTTAGAGTCTGACGTGAAGCCAGTGTGGACAAAAGGCTGTGAATTGATGTAGTGATGTCGGTCGCTGACTGATATGAGCTGTGCTATTTAAAGCCACGATGCGTGTAGATATTTCATGCACGTATACGTGCTTTTATATAATTATTCGTGTGAATGGAACAAATTAAGGACCGCGCAAAGAGCGATGGAACGAGGAATGTTAGGCGCAACGTTAAGAGACAGGAAAAGAGCGGTGTGGATCAGAGAGCGAACGGGAATGGCCTATATTGTAATTGACATTAAGAGAAAAAAATGGAGCTGGGCAGGCCATGTAATGCGTAGGGTAGGTAACCGGTGGACCATTAGAGCTACAGAATTAGTGCCGAAAGAAGGCAAGTGCAGTCGAGGGCAACAGGAAACTAGGTGGGGTGATACTGCTGGGTAATTCGCAGGCGCAAGTTGGAATCGGTTGGCGCAGGACAGGGGTAATTGGAGTACGCAGGGAGAGGCCTTCGTCCTGCTGTGGGCATCAGGTGGGCTCATGGTGATGATGATGATATAGTGCTGTGTGTATAGATAGCGTGTGTGTACATATATAATCTGTGCTATTCGCAGGGGGGCAATGATCAGGTTGCACTGACTGGGCCGAACGTGCTTATCACATGGTATTTTCCAATCATCCCTCGTCGTTGTCCTCTACTTTCCGTGGGGTATCCTGAATCAGGCAGCATCCAAAGAAGCCATGAAAGCCTTCAACACAGATTGAGACTTGACATGACCTTACATCAACACTACCGAAACCTTACTGACCGTGCAGACCACCAGAACTATGGGAACTGCACCATGCGGGAGACGATGCGCGTTGTAAGTGCCTGCTGTACTTGCGACAATGACAATTAATGGCGAGATATCATTGGCACGCATCAACAACCAGCCACTTTCTGAAAGGCTTCTTTTATGGGCCCGTGGCCAAATTACTACTCGGGACAGGCCATGAAGACCACTGCATACATTCTTTTTTAGCGATAGCGAACGGGTTAGGAGACCACAATAAATGTCTCGCTTGCCTTTTTCACTTGTTTTCTTGTTTATACATACCTTTATTGTCATTATAGATGCACAAAGAGAAGAGAGCGCCTAACACATGTTAAACCAGTTCCGAATGTATTAAAACATATTTTCATTATTGTGTTAGCTTCCTCAGCACAAGTGGACAAGTTCTGAAGTTTCACATGTACATACTTATTAGAAACGCAATGAAATGTCCATAGTTGAGAGAATAGTTAAGTACTCCAGAGCGCAGTAGCTATTAAGACGCCACAACCGAAGCTGCGTGAGCGCATTTATGGGGGGCCCACGCGTGTCGTGCATATAACGGCGTACTGCCCAACTTCTTCCGCGGTCACTGCTGCGGGCTTCGCGGCCGATCAATTGGCGACGCCCCGAAATACATTATCGATTCCACCTGGCGGGCCTGTACCGGACGCTTCCCGCTCCTCCTACATGCCATCGTTATCGTGAGTGCACCGCGCCGCCACTGATCGTGCGAATGCGTGTGGAGTCTTGGTCAAGACCGTCCACCGCCTGCGGAGAGGTGCAGTGCCTCGAAGAGGCTGTGAATTTGTAGCAGACTTACCACAGCCATTGTCATGCACCGTCCCACTCTGCAAATGCCCGTTTCTTGTCACGTCCTGATTCTTTTATGCTGCCTCGATATGGACTGCCATTGTTTGATGTGTACTGCTGTGCGCTAGGCCGTCCGGCTGTACACTATTTAACACTGATACGCCCTATTCAGCCGCATAGCGTCCTGCTTCGTACTATCATCTGCTGCACTGTATTGCGCTATGCGTCTCTGCATTGTCCTTTCCTCGTGTGTTTCTCACCCACATCTCACCCTCGCGCGCTTTCACTCGCACCTACAGCATACGGCGCGCGGCCACGCCGTTATCGCACTTCGACGTTATACGTAACATCATGGCGATGTCGATGGCAACGACGGCGGAGAAAATGTACCTGGAGTATTCATATGATTGCTATAACAATAATATTATTCCATTACTTGGTGATCGAACCTGGAAAGCAGCACCCTTCCGGATTGGTCGCTCTATCATATGAGCTAAACAGGACCGGGTTGATGTAACGACTATGTTCGAGCGTCATTCTTTTTCGCTTTCGTGAGAGGCCTGAGCGGCGACCCGCCCACGTTATCACTGAGATCGGCCGGTAGTTAACTACGGATGGCACGAAAGGAATATAATCGAGTGAAAGGAATTCTTACGTCATATCGGCACAGGACGGTGCCAGTTGGCACGGAGATGCCGAATATAATCGATAACTCAAAGCGCAGGAACATTAGTCTGCCGTTTGTCTTCGGTGGTCGTAGAGCAACTGCCGCGGAAGGTCGCTGGTCCCGTGTTCGCCGTCCAGACCGGAACGAATTGTTCACCTGCGACAACTTTCTGAGAAACACGCAATAGGTATCCTTCGTAGCTTCGCGCTAGATTAAAGTTGTTCCAGTTTACCACTCGTTAGACTTCCTTCCCCTCGTATATTTCCGTATAGAACTGATGCGCTCGTAGATTATCTCGCCGTAAGGTGAACAATGTCCAGCGAAATCGCACACTCAAACGTAGAGCGCAGTGTTCGTGGAATGCATACACCGTGCATTGCATCACAAGCCTGTACGCATAGAACTTCAGTATTGAATGAGCAAGGCGCCGGAACTCCAAGAGTTAATTAAAATTATTCCCCACGCCTCCGCGCAATTCCCTGCGTTGATGCCCGGTCCATTACTCGACTTATTGGAGTCGGCTTGCATAGAAATGGCCTGCTCCTGCCCGGTTTCACTGAAGCACTTACAAAACAAACGCAGCTCGGGTCTGCACGCGGCATGTGAATCACGCAAATCCCTCAGTAAACAAGACGCAAATGCGAACTACACAGAGAACGTCGACGAGCTGCCACGGACATTCGTCCGTGTATGTCGCGCCCGAAAGAAATTCCCGCAATATTCCGCGTTAAGTGGAGAGCCAGAGTGCTCCAATTATGCCGGCCTGCGAGAGAACCCGCTTCAATGCTAATGCGCGCGTGGTGTCGTTCTGCGGAGAAACATAATCCTCCTCTGCTATACAAGTACGAAACGGCATCGAAAGCGATCGTATACGGGTGAAACTGTAAGAGCCAGTTGCTTTGATCTAAGCACTCTGGCTCTTGAAAGCAATCTTCAACAAAAAGAAACACTCTTGTATTTTTTCTTTCTTTAGAACTTCAAATCTGAGAGTCAGGAAGACGGCGTATAAGGGCTCTAATTGAGCGATAAATCCGCGAAATTAATCAACAAAATGTTAACATTACGCCCGAAAGGCGAAACATTGACAGCAACAACAATGTATTGGAATATTATACGAAATAAGGCGCACAGTTTTATGGGCAGTATAACGTGCAGTGAGCATTAGCTTATTATTACTAAACCAGCATAAGACGCGCATGAATCGAGTCCGCTCGATGACCGCGAGCACTCGCTGTGACAACACTTGCGTGATGAGAAGCGCCCGTGCTCGTCTGCGTGTGTGTATGTATATATATATATATATATATATATATATATATATATATATAGCTACGGCACAATATGTGCGATCACGAAAGGCCAGCAGTGTGAAGACGATGACGACGATTAGATGCTAGCGCGGGCTGTTGCCTCTTGGCCTAGCGCAGCGTATTTTCCTTGTAAATATATTTGTACATGGCTTTTCGTCTGCGTCATCCTACGTAACATATCTGGTGGATATATATATATATATATATATATATATATATATATATATATATATATATATATATATATATATATATATGCATACATGATTTCTATGAGTTTCGGGAGAACGACATTTTCACGTTAGTGTACATCGGCGCAGTCACTGGTGGGTAAATTACATCTCCAAAGTGCAGGAAGAGGCTAAGAAAGCTTCGCGTTAACTTTTTTTTTTCCCCCATACTCACGGTTTTCAGCCAAAACCACTGAGTTTCGGGTTGCCCGCGTAGGTCAGCGCTGCCTTGAATTTCGACCCCGTTGCCATAACGACAAGTTGCGACAACCTTTTAGTCAACCCGGAGCCAATGGAAATCTATTTGTTGGTCTCTTTTTGTTTTGCCACACACACACCAAAAACAAGAAAGAAAGGGAGAGAAAGACAATTGGTTTCGAACTAAATCCTCGGACGGAAACACGGAAAAAAAAGGGGGCGACTGCTTGCGACTAGAATGAAAGAAACGTTTTTTGTTGTTGTTGTTGTTGTTGTTGTTGTTGTTGTTGTTGTTTCGGTTTGTTTGCTCGCTTGTTTGTTTGCTCGCTTGTTTGTTTGTGTGTCGTTTTTGTGCTCCAGGCGATGTTGTTGTTTCAGTCCGCGTTCACGAAGGAACATAGCAAGAAAGATTGACCTGAAATCTTTCTCGCAGTACCCTAAGCCCATATTGCAATCAAATTTAGACGGTATACTCTCTACGGCAAATGGGAAAACCATGTGAATGACAGTTATGGTATACGGTTCGCAGATATGGTGTGCTGCCTAGAATCTTAACACTGTTACGACTGCTAGCTTCATCCCAGCACACAACGGAGAAGGAAAAGCAAGATTGAAGACAGCATCCCACCACCTCGGGCTTCCTGATCGGCCACTACTTCGCTTCCATGTCTACGACCCTCTACCTTTCTCCCTCCTACCCTCTCTCTCTTTTAATCCCATTCCCTCCACCCTGCTGGCGCTGAGCCGTGCTCCCGCATGGGTTGCAGAAAATAGCGCTAGCCTATTCTCCTTACCCTCAAGAACCAATTCTCTCTGCTAATTCCGTAAAAGCTGACACCGGTGGACCCCGTGCAGAACCAATATTTAATGAAACGTGCGATAAAATCGCGCTGCAGCTAAATCTCACAACGGGATCACTCTGCGGGGCTCTCCACCTCGTCTGTGCTCTAACAGCCCTGCTATCCATCCGTTCTCAGAGATCTGCCGCACACTGCACTATACAACGGATATTGCAGAGCGTGTCTCCAGATGTTTTCTTCCTGCGCTCTTTTTTCAAACATCTGCCTCCGATGGAAGTAATCAAATACTCGTCTCAGGATCAACGATGAGGTCGGACGAGATTGACGATGGCGTTTTCAATAGGCACAACGCTGGATAAAATTCAGCTCTAGGAAGGCCTGCGTTATTTCTTGTTATTGTTGTCCTTCAGTATAGGCGAAGGGATAAATCCGCCTGAAAGTCGACGGATGTGAAGCAAAGTCGAACTGCAGTCCCTAAGCGAGTCAGTTGTTTACGACAACAACGACGGAAAAACACAAAGAAAAGCTGGAAGCTTATTCCTTTAACGCTGAAACTGAGGCACGCGAGGCTGGAGATGAACGTCGACGCACAAAAGCACAAAAACAACGTTCGAGCGACGACCGCTAAGTCGTGTCGCGAACTCCGATAACCGTTTTCTCGAACGCCACTTTGCACGCCGCAAGTTTTCGCATCGCTGGTAGAAACGAATAGTTCGAAGAAGAGTTGGCATCAATCAACAAATCTCTTACTCACGCATATGTACAGATATGCCACAGGCGTAAGGAATCGGGCAGGCTTATGACGACGCACCATTACGCCGTCGCACGGAGCTCCGCGGAAGCAGCGTCGCGAATCGCTGACGTGTATCGCCGAAGCTGACCTACGTCTACATACGTATTCAGGTATACGCCGCTACGCAAACTTAAGAATGAACAATACGGACTCTTTCCACGGTGTTCCTCTTACGTGCGCGAGTCGCGGGCCCTTCTCACCCTTGAGGAGAACGCAACAGAGTGTTTTAACACAATCCGCGTTCACGAATAGCAGTCTCTAACGTGATATGCGAAAAATAACGGTCGTTACGTAGACAGCACAGCCTAACAGTGGTGTTGGTCAGCGTGCGTACTGTAAACGTCACCTCTGCTGCAAAAAAAGAGCGCAACGCCTAGCTTTGCGGCAGAATAAGACACCTCACGAAGATGACAATTTATTGGCTTCGCCTTTGAAAAGGGGAGGCGACGAATAGTCACCCAGCCTGCTCGAGTTTATCAGGTACGCTATACATGCTTTTCATTCTAGCGTTTTTTTTTGTATACGCCTCCTTAGCGTTTGTCTTTTCCTCAGAACTTCTCTATCTACCTTGTAACGCTACCTATGCCTGTAACGGATCCTGTCGTATCAATCTCGTCCCTAATTTTTCCACCAATACTCCAAACGTCTGTTGCTCATCTCGGCGGCTGACCGGTCGATGCTTCCGTTCACATTAAATCCAAGCGCTTCTCAAAGGTGTACGTTATCCACGGGTCTGACTAGGAGAATATACATTTGCATTCCATTAGGATGTGCTGAGTGGCCTCCGAATGTTCGCTACAGCAACGCATGCCTCATCTCGCTGCGAACATTTGCTCCGGTATGTTTTTGTCCTTGAGCAACCAGCACGGGACACAAATAGCAAAGCACTGCCCTCTGTATTATCGTACAGATTTTTCCTTTTAATTTCTTTCTTCTCACTGTTGTAAATCTCCATGGTCGTTTATTTCTCCCATTCTCAGCATTCAATTGTTATCCTTATTATTATTATCCTTGTTATCCTTGTTATCTTATCCTTATTATCCTTGTTATCCTTGTTATATTATCCTTGTAAGCCCGAGGTGGTGGGTTGTTGTTGTTGTTGTTGTTGTTGTTGTTGTTGTTGTTGTTGTTGTTGCGCAAGCGGTTTAGCTCTCATTCGATAAGTGACGCCCGCTGGTGACGGCTGGGCAGCTCGAATTTATTCGCCACCCGTGAATATAATAGGCTGCATAACTAATTCATGAGACACAGGGCCATCGTGAAATGCGCCCACTGGTATGCACGTATTCATGGCGCTACACAAAACGCTAGTTAGGAACCTCCTCATTTCTTTTTCTTTTTTTCTATCGACTTTTGCCGGGTGCCTTTTCTGGTGAGGCGTTTCTTGCATACGCAATGACGGAGCGGCTCCCTCCGCTTCGACAGGCGCGTACTTGGCCGAGAGTTCCTGCTTATAACTTGTTCGCGCATTAACATATCACGTTCACTAAGAGGGCATAAACGATAATACATGAGACACGCCGAACTTTGCAAAATCGTGTCCGCAAAACAACGCAGACACAGAAGAAAACGAAGGCGCCATTTCATATGCGATGGAGTTCATATATGCATGCACCACGGGTCATTACGTTTCGTCTGCGAGCAGGCGGAGACTCGCCACGATAGCAAGAGGTGAAGCCCTGCCATCGTTTACAACGCGGGTGCTAAGTACAGACACAAGATGCCACGCCACGCCAACGGGTCGAGACGTCAATTGGGGTACTGCGACGGATTTGACAGATCACGAAGAACCGCAGGCACGCGACATGGACCAATACGACTGTAATGCCAAACTGGCGCTGTGGGTACTGTGATAAATAAATAAATAAATAAATAAATAAATAAATAAATAAATAAATAAATAAATAAATAAATAAATACGACAAATGCAAAAATGACAGCCCCAACCCTGTACAACATATATCGTAATGTACCACTGGGCAATGTTAAACATTAATTGAGTGATGTGCACAGAGCTCCAGCCATGCATGCAAATGTTATAATTATGACACCAAAATTTCTTATGCACTTGCAATGTGTGATAGCTCTCTGTGTGCGTGTGCGAGCTAGCGCGTTTGTGTGTGCGTGCTTGCCTGGCTGATTCTATAAACAAAAAGAATAACATTTCTGCTAGCTACTCGAGTTTGAAAATACCTGTCCCCGTGGAAAACAACAGATATTGGTAAACTTGCAGAGGGGCGAACAAAGCAAACAACCGGAAATGAATAGCTGGGCACGTAGCTACAACTGCAACAGAAGCCCGACACGAGTGGATACTCCAGCGAAACCCTAGGCAACAAAGGAGCAAAGGAAACGATAAGCCATTTTATATTAAATGTTGCGAGTAGGCATCATCCAAAGGGGAGACGAAAAGTCAACAAAACAAAGCCTTTGGGAAGCTCTAGAAGTGACCTCAATAGATTACCACCGTGTACCCGTGGAACTGCTGCACTCTTGATGAAATGGCCCTTGGAGCTCCAAGCTCTCGGAGAAAAAAAAAGAAAGAAAAAAGGGGGCGCGACAGTTTCTTTTCAACGCCCTTGCTCACATGACAAACAATGTGGCAAGGCGCCGCTCCGGTGTCGCCTCGTCCAGAGGTTCCCGCTAAGAGGTCTCAAAGGCTTCCTGCTGAGCAAAAACTTGGCGCACTCTCTCTTTCTCGGGCATCAGAACCCGCCTTCTTTCTTTCTTTTTTTTCGCGATATCCGTTCAGGAGACGTTATTCAGTCTTAATGTCTTCTGTCGCACGGACCATTATCGTCATATTTATTTAGGGGCAGAAGTTGCCAGAAAAAGAAAACCGTGCAGATCGCACTCACTGCAGAAGTTGCCGTAAGCGAAGCATTCTTTGGTTCCGCCTCACATTAAGCATGCTATTTTTTAGCTTTACTAGCGCAGATGAACTTTTCGATTGTCCTGAAGCGATAGCTGCCATGAGACGAAGAACATCGGTAAAAGTAGGAAGAAATCATGAGCCATTCAATCCCCCCCCCCTCCCGCGCGCCATGTCTTTTTTTTTTTTTCTTCGCCGCCCACAAGGTGCCTTCATCAATACAACTCTCGCCCTATAATTCTCCTTCAGTCACTACTCGAGACTGTTTACTGAAGCGCTTTTGGATTGGATTGGAGCCAACTTTATTTGTGCCTGCAGTTGGGCTCTCGCGCGCCCCGGCGAGGGCCTAGAAGCGATCTTAGACGCATTCGCAGGCTTGTCAGCGTCAATTCGAGCTTCAATCGCTTCATGATCTATCTGCCACGTGCAAAGAGATGTACAGATGAGAACCAAGAGTGCGTGAAAATCCTGCACCAGTAGCCCGTGTCCCAGTATGCCACAAGTCTAGCACGACATGCCAAAGTAAGTTTCTATTATTTAGGAGCAGGGTATCGAACCAAAACTTCAACTAAAATCGAAAAAAGAAACGTTATTTTTTCTCGAAGCAGAACTGAAACAAAACGTTCCGTTTTCTTTTTCTATCTTTTTTTGCACTTTGGAGTAGAAAAACAACAATTTTGGGTTCAGGTTGGCCACATTTTCTGATGTTTTCTATTCCTACACTGTCTCCTCTTGCGGCTCAACTATGCTAGCTAATTTGCATGAATACACACCAACATCCCGTGATCGTAACAACAACGTCAGTACAGTCTTCAGCGCATTTCGACAGAGCGTACACTACGTTTAGTGTTACCACAACACTATATGCATCGCATCTGACGCGCGGACTCGCCAAATTGTGATGTGTGCAGAGTACAGTGTGCAAAAGACAGTGGAGCGGATACCGGATGTTTCTGCAAAGACTGCCAAAAATTGATAAAAAGGGAGCAGTCAAGAAAAAAAATGCCGTTTTCTTACAATCCCATTATCGTGAACGATGGGCGTCAGGAAACAGGTTAAGTGTTCTAATTTCCTCGTTAGTTAGTTATGTACACTAATCAATTTAATTAATTAACAAGTTGATGCGGTTACTGACAATGTCAAATTTGTAGCTATTGATGAAGTGATCTCATATCAGTTTTGAAAACAAGTGTCTGTTTATTTCTGTGTGCCCACTCTAAAATAATTCCATGTCTTTATTTCCTATCTTTGTGCATTTTCGCGTCGAAATATAGCCAAATTCGAAAACGGAGCACCAACGTAATCATCGCCTTTCTAGTATTCCTCAGCCTTGACATCCACCCAATGCTTACCTATAGCTAAGCCTCGCTCGCTGCCTTAATCATTACTTCGAAATTCGCACCGGCTATAGAGTAGCACGTTAACGGTGGGGCTCAAACATTCCTCGTGGTGCCATTTCAGGGGAATGCTGCGTGGGTCAAACGATCCCTTAATCACAGTTAATTACATGCGCAGAACTCCTGAAATCAAACAAAGGAAAGCCGTCCTTCAGTTAGTTTAATCCAACTCCTCCCGTGCCCGCGCCGAATCGCCCCCTCCTGCTCTTGCATCACGGTGAGCAGGTACAGGAACCCTAATCAGCGCAGCGAGCATTGCACGATACGAGAACACGTCCGAATTGCTCAATGCCCGATGCAAATACGTGTGCCACTGCTGGCTGCGTGCCGCGTTGTATGCATGCGGGCGAATTCAGAGTACACGCTGCGTGTACTCTGAAAAAAAAATGAAAGAAAAGAGAGGGGGCGCGATAGCATCAGACTCGGCTCCAAAACATTGAGTGTTGTTCAAGCTGGGCCGTTAAAAGAGAACCGCCACTATTTCGCAACGCAATCTGGCAGGGAGAGCACCCCTGGTTTATTCGTGGCGCATGGCGCCTCGGCTCGTTTCAGCAATCTAAACATTTGCATACAGATTCGGACCACACGCGACTAATGCGGAAAAAGTACGCATCGCAACGAGGTAAGGTTTCGCGCACCAGTGCTCTGCCCGGGGTGTTGTGGAGAGTGAACGTGGTATCACCATCATTTATTTAGCTCTAGTGCTGTGCGGAACCGGTAAGCGTCGTTCTAGGGAGCAGGTCAACGTAGCCAATGAGTTTCCACGACGCGTGACCTGTAGACCTTAACATTTTGCACGGCACAGGCGTCATAATGCATCGCCTTCTTCTCACTTTTAGTTTATTACCGCAATAAAGTATCGCGTGCATAAAACGAAGCCGGAAATGTATGTAGCACTAAAGGAAAGGATGGCTAATGTATTAGCTACTGCACAACGTCATCAACGAGGAAATTAAGAGCCAAACATTCTTGCTAATGCAGTAGGAGCGCGCAGGAACATATTCCGCGTTCCGTAATATTTCGTGGTCGTTATTACCCATCTATGCACGTACGTGTGACCATGTGTCTTTTGTTGCTATCGCTGCTTTCGTTTGGTTAGTCATCCTCAAGTGAAATAAGGGACCGGCCATCACCAATAATAAATAGGCTGCTCCTATTTTGATATTTTTTGTTAAAGGCCCATAATCATTCCCACAACTATACAACAAGGAAATGCTAGAGCAGGAGACAGAAAACACCTAGACAATTTACATTTACCAATGGCAGTGAGCGTCCACAAGAAATGTCTCCACATTCTTATGCAGAATAAAAAAAAATACACAGGAGCTTAAAGCCGTTGTTTTAACCACGTCGCAGACACATGCATGCGCGCGTTTGACGAGATAGCTGTGATGGTTAATTCGTTCGCGACGTGGAGCGCCCAGAAGTCCTCAGCGTCGTCCTTGTTCGGTTAATTTCCCTAACACTAGAACGCACCGCTGAGAAAGCAAATGGAGGACGACGAAGCTATTACAACGCCCTAGACTTCCATTTAAATTCTAATGAGTAAAGCGGGTGAGCGGATGCTGGCAATGAAAACTAGAGCTGCATTGAGTCGCGCATTTCTGGTCTTCCGTTTCGGCGCTGACCACGCCTGAAGAAATAAGCGGACGCAACGTGTTTGTTTTACTGGTTGTGAAGTTAGTCGTAATACGCTTTTCCCCAGCTCAAAGCAAACGGATTCATGCATAGACGATGAGGCTCCTTAAAAAAAAAGAAAAAAAGAAAGGAAATGGAGCTGACCGAGAGTTGGCGCTGGTGCACAATATCAGGAACTAGACGAAACGAAACGGGGGAAAAAAAAGAAGTTTGTATTTCTTCATCATTTTTCTAAGAATGTCTCGAACGCTTTGCATTTATGGCACCACATCGCACACCGCTTTCCGTCGAGATAGGTTAAGGGGAAGCTTTAGCTCGGGCCCAACTCCGACGCGGCCTATTCAAGTACGTGTAAAACGCGAAAACGTTTGTCTGAGAAAACCCCCGGACCGATTTTAATGAAATTTCTTGCATTTGAGAGGGAAAGTTAAATTCTAGTGAATGTTGGAAGCAGAATTTCGATTTAGGGCCTGTGTTTTTTTTTAAAAAGATTTTCAAAAATTCTAAGGTTTGAAAAAAAAAACCGAAGCACGAAGTTTACAAATTAATAGCTCTGCATCAAGAACAGATATTGCTGTTCTGTAAACGGCATCCATTATATCATTCAAAGCGGACACATTCAATATGTCAACTTATAGATTACGTGAATTCGTTACGCTGTGTACATGGGGTCTGCAAAAGCTGTATTTTCATAGCATTTTCATAGTATTTTCATATATTTCCAGAGCATTCAGCACGTCTACACGAGAGCTGCTGTACAAGACGTACGTAAGGTCCGTCCTTGAGTACGGCTGTGTAGTTTGGGACCCTCCGACGGCACGTGACATTAATAAAATTGAGAGGGTACAGAATTTAGGTGTGCGGTACGTGTCAGGTCGATACAAAGTTAATTTCAGCGTTACGAGTGCTAAGGAAGAGTTTAAATGGGATACCTTGGAGGTACGACGCAGAAGGCTGCGACTGAAACTTTTCCATGCCATATTCTACGGTACAATTGGTATAGAAAGGGACAAATACATAATGCCACCTCATTACCGATCACAACGCGTGGATCATGCGCTAAAGGTACGGGAAGTTCCATGCAAGACAGAACTGTATAAGAAGACATTTTTTCCAAGAACTATACAGGAATGGAATAGGTTACCTGCCAGTGTCGTCAACGTCGTGTCAAATGATGTATTTTTTGCCCTGTTGAAGTGACTCAACTAGCCTATTTCTTTTTACCTTTAGATTGAATTTGCCCATGTATAAGTTACCGTGTTTTGAAAATTCTGTAAGTTCTGTTGAACTTTTGTTGTTTTTTCTCACGTCGGGTAAAAAAAAAAAAATTGTGAAAGTTTATACCTGTTCTGTTAAACCTTTCCCCCCACTGTAATGCCCTTTGGCGCCTGTGGGTACTGAATAAATAAATAAATAAATAAATAAATAAATAAATAAATAAATAAATAAATAAATAAATAAATAAATATTGCTGATTTTTTTTTAGATTTATGTTGAACATATCAATTTTGTCCGCTTTAGATGCACTATTAGATGCAATTCACAGGATTGTAATATCACATTTCATTGCTGACTTATAAAGTTGTAAGCTTGATAGTATCGTTTTCTGAAAATTTACGATATTTGCCAATTTTTTATGAAACATTGACGACCTAAAAAAGAAATTTGAGACAATCAGTCACTAGAGTTTAAGCTTTCCTTTTAAGTGCAACAAACCTCGTCAAATTTGGTTCAGTAGTTGCCGAGAACAACTAATTCTCCTTTTACATGTATTTGCATAGGAGCACCTTAGCTAATGAGGGTCACGCGGCGCAAGCTTTCTGCTTTCGTGGGAAATGCATTCTCAGTTGTCTATTTAAATAAAATGTCTTACGAGAATTATGTAGCCCTGCATCTTCCTTGCCTTAATCGAACAACAAAGGAACACATACTTCGTGTTTCAACGAAAATAGTGTGTCGAGATATTCCACCCAAATCTGACGACTCACACTAAAGCTCGCTCTGTTTCTTCTTTCTGCTTCACGCTCCGACTAATTGTAAGATAAATGTAAATTATGCTGTTTAACGTACGTAACCAACGAGCTGCGAGATGCACCGTATTGTAGGGTGCTCCTGATTTCGACTCTGCGAAGTTCTTTAACGTGCACCCGTAGCACGGCACACGGGCGTTCCTGCGGAATGCAGCCGCCGCAGCTGGCATTCGAACCCACGACCCCTTGTTCAGCAGGATAACGCCATGGCCACTGAATCGTGGCGGCTATAGCAATTAAGGCTGCCCCTGCATTTGTTTGTTTTGTAAATTTCCGTCTTTACTTCCCCTTTCCCTTCCCCAAGTGCAGGGTAGCAAACCTCTCTCTCTCTCTCTAAATCGTAAATCAAGCAACGAAAGTCAAATCGTAAATTTAGATGGCAAGTCCAACCGAAAGCGTTACACAACGGTTCATGCACAAAGCAGCGTGTTCTTTTTTTCTCGTTCAAATAAAGAGTAACAAGGGATTAAGACGATCGAAGCACGCAATGTACACAGGCGCCAAGGACACACAGCTACAACCAGCTTCGACCGCGCACAAAAAACACCTTTCGTGTGAGACGAAGTTCTAATGTCCTTCTTTCGTTAAATTATGCATAGTGAAAATCTTTCTTTTTTGCATTTTCTTAGTTCCTCGGGGCCTTGGACTCTCTGTTTCCCGCAGCAACATGACGGGAAAGCCCTCTGCGCTGGTAGGAAGCTGCCAAGGACAGCTTCGACCACCTCTCATCTGCCACAAAGAAAGAAAGAAAGAAAGAAAGAAAGAAAGAAAGAAAGAAAGAAAGAAAGAAAGAAAGAAAGAAAGAAAGAAAGAAAGAAAGAAAGAAAGAAAAACAAAGAAAGAAACTGAGAGCTGGCCGCTCTGCTACCGCTACGGGCTATCGACCGAGCAATTTCAAGTTGTTTCAGCAAAGCGTACACACCCTTCTCTTGGCGTGTTTACTTATTTTAGACGAGCCGTCATTTGGGCACACGGCGATGCTACCGCATTAGTCTACTTCCTGCACACAGCCTTCTAGTCGAAAAACACAAACAAACCCTGAATCAAAAGTGAACACGGACCCCCCGCGCATCATTTCAGTCTTTCTCCCTTAGGACGAGCCTTTCATGAGCGCCGCCGTACACGTAGCACGAGATCGGTGGGTTCTGGTACCGAGGAAACTAAAGACAGCTCGGTGGTCGGTCGATAGAAAGATGCGGACGCCCATACATGGCTGTATTATTTTTTTTTATCCACTTCCTCATGCGAGAATAAAAAATCGGAATCGGCCGGGCCCACCGATTTGGCTCATAGAACTCGCTTTCCGCCGTCGCGCTTGGAAGTGCCATTTGTAGTAACGTAATCGGAGCGGAATCAAGACCAGAGGAGGCAACCATTTCAACTCCATTAAAAACTGTCCGACTGATAACAATCTGCGATCGCTACCGGCTTCATTCATTCACTGTTTACGCGGAATGGTTCCTTACAGAGATATACACATGCATAATAGTACAAGACATTAGAAAGAATAAAACAAACTATGAGAGCGCGCACACAAACAAAAAAAACTAGCAAAAATAAAGCAATGACGGAAAAGGCTGGTGCAACTAATAAAAAGGAAGACACAGAATAATAGATAAACAAGAACAGAAATTCAAACAGCATTATTGAGAGAACACGGGGAAGGCGGGAGATGGAAATCCAAGAGGATGAGCAAAACGAAAGCAAGGTAAAAGCGGTAGCCAACTTTTCGACAAGAGGACTTGTCTTTTGCGACTCCTTTTTCAAACAGCATTCTTGCAACTCAAAATGGGGAAATAAAGTAAATAATAACACCACCTTAGTACTAAGCTAAGTTACAAATCATCGCGTACAATGTGCATAAAGTCATCAGAGAAGTGCCCACCATGAGATGTAAAAGCAATAGTCGATAACGCGCTGTAAGGGGGTTTTCCACTGTAGGCGTACGTGTAAGTCCTGTAACAAGGAGCTTATCAGCGCACGTCGGCTCCGCTACGGCATCCCGTTGATGAAAGCGAAAAGTCAAACGCTTTCAGAAGTCGGAGTACTCGGGTCCTGCGTCCGCCTTCCGCGCCTCATACTTCTTCGCAAGCTCACCCAACTTTGTAATCAGGAGCGATTTGATCGCGCATCCCCTGTCATCACCATTAGCTCGTCGCCGTTCAAGCCAGGCCAGTTGCGCCAAAATACGTACTTACGTCATCCGCAAACACGCGCAGCAGCTAGCTTCTCTCCGTCCTTTCAAAGTTCGAAAGATTTGAATTTTCTCCCTAACAAAACATCGTGCACCACTACTCCTCCACCATGTGTTCAATGGCGGAAGCCATTTAGTAGAAATGTTGCCCATCCATCACGTAACGTGTGTAACTGCTAAGGTTAGCCAAGCAAATCAAGAAAAAAATATTGAAAAAAAACACGGTGCAAGAGAAAATTATAAGAGCTACGGCGATCGGTCGTAAGGGTTCGGACAACATTGCAGGTCTTAAAATTATATCTTGCCCCGTTTTTCTTTTTTCTTCAAACCTTCTTTTTTCGTTGAACAGCCTGGTTAAGGTTACAGCTGGTACACCCTATATAACTCCTATACCAAGGGCCTTTCAGGTACCGGGATGTAAACGCAATAACGTTATTTCTTTCGTTTCTTCTTTTTTTTCTTCTTTAGCGCAAGCCCCGTTCACGATACCGTTTCGCAGAAACGAGTCTCCAAGTGTCCCTGCACTTAGCAGCAGCGGTGTCGCGAAATGTGTTCTCTTATTACCCCCCCCCCCCAAAAAAAAAATAAATAAAGGAAAAGCCGAGCCTTGTCAAAAGTTCTCGGACTGGCGCAAAGGCGCACAGGGCGCGGATTTACCCGCGTCTCCGCTTTCTCACTTCGCGCGGCGCGTTGTGAAAACGCTGCCAGGAACCGACATGACAGGGTCGTCTTACGCTGTCACTCCTGCGCGACACTGCGTATGCAGAATAAATCGAGTGGCTGCACGAACACATGAAGGCGCAGCGAAGAGCCCGTGCGCGAGGACTCGCTTGCTATAGCGCGCTCGCTTTTCTCGCGGTGTACACTTCGACGAAGACGCCTCTGAAACTTGCCATCAAACAGGGGGGAAAAAAAAGAAAATTAACGGACGGAAGCCGGGTAATATTTGACAGCAACGGAGTGAAAGAAACATAATGAGTAGGAGGAGTTCGTTTTGGAACTTTTCACCGGTGGAAAACTTGTAGCAGAAATAAACGTTTCCTGCGCGCGAGTCCCTGGATGAAGAAACGGCACGTCGGAAATAATTACCATTGGTCCAGACTTGTGTGTCGTACGAAATCTCTAGATAACATAGCTAAAATCGTATTGTGAAACAAACAAATAAATGAATAAAAAAGTTGACAGACATTTTAGCGTACGCTAAAGAGGATAAAGGCAAAACGCCTGCGCGCTCGGGACAGTCATTAAATTACTTGACATTAACGTTCGGATCCGTTGTAACTTCCTACTGCTTGTTTTGTCCTACCAAAGGTGGTGGGTTCGAGTGCCTTAATTAACCGTATCTTAATTAAATGTGTCTTATTTACCTCCCAATTAATTAACACCAACAGTCGTAGGTTCAACTCCCACCAATGGTCGTAGGTTTTGGTGCCCCTCTTTGGTGGCACACAATCTCGGTGTCATTGGTGGCAGACAACTTTAGTGCCATAACGCCGGACATCGAATTTTTCAACGCATGCGCCATCTAAGGCTTTCGCCTTAATAAATAAATAATTAAATAGACAAATAAATAAATGCTGCAACAGGTTGCAGCGATTTACTTCACCTGGGAAAATGCTTCGGATGCTGCGGTCATTCGAACACAGTGTCATGCAGAAAGCTAATCTCAACTAATCTAACCTATCCTATACTAGCCTCCCCTAGCCAAGCCCTGCCTAACCGTCTTAGTTGTCCGGTTTGTCTGAGACAGTGGTTCGGAAGCCGCACTCATCCGTACACAGTGACCTGCAGAAGCCCACATCTGACCTACCCAAACCTATGTTACACTAACCTAGCCTATCCCTAACGGTCCAGTTGGCCTGAGACGGTGCTCTGAATGTTGCGGTGGTCCGTTCACAATGGCCAGCGGACGCCTAACCTTGTCTAGCGTAACCTTACCTATAATAGGCCAGCCCCCGTGGTTCGATGTGCCTGAGCCCCGGATGCCGCAGTCTACCGTAGACAGCGACCTGCAGAAACTTAACTTAGCTCCGCCTGCCCTTAGTCCCCACGGTAGCTCCATGGCAGTATGGCACTCAGCGGCTGAGCACGGGGTAGCAGGTTCAATTCCTGACCACGGCGGCCGCATTCCGAAGGGGGCGAAATGCGAAAACGCTCGTGTACCGTGATTTCGGCGCACGTTGAGCCGTCCACTACGGCGTCCCTCATAGCCCTACCGTGCAGTTCTAGGTGTTTACACACCACAATTTTGATATTACCCTAACCTAACCTTGCCTAGCCTAACTCATGTCACTCCCAACGCTACAGCAGAGCACAATTCGCACGTTGAACAAATCCAATTATGAAGTTATCTAAAGACGGGGGGAGTACGGAAGAAATACAGAGAGGTAAGCCAGAATTGCACCTGGTTTGCTACCCCGCATTCGGGAAGAAGAAGTGAGGGGCCATAAGTTCTGTGACCTTAGACATTATACTTCAAAAAGCGCGCGTCCGCATGGCTATATAGAATGTCTCAGCCCTTCTATGCCGCAGGGCAAAACTTCAAATAAAGAAAGAAAAAATAGAGACACAGAAAACAGTGATACAGCAATGTCTTTCGCTGTGTTAAATTTCAATATATTCTTAGCATTGCACATCCTGTCAACGCCCAAGCAAACGCGGCTAGTGAAAACGCCGGAGAGACTGCTAACTTGCCAAACTTCCCTTCATATAATGAAACCGCTAATAGAAGATTAGTAAACCTAGCGAAACAACCAATGCGTCATAATTAGTACGACAAGCACAGAAGGGTTCAACAGCAATGTCATCAGCTAACGATGATTCTGGAGAATCGTTTTATCCGATTTCCGACAGGTAAATTGCTTCTCTGTACTTCCCAAGCCAGAGAGCCCAATTATCCTTTCTGAAGCATGTCATACTACTAACACGATCAAACAAGAGTTCACGAATAAGACGACAACAAACAACAAATTTTCCGGCGCAATCAGGCAAGGGGGGACTCGATCGAACAAACTTAGTTCGCGACCAACCTTCGGTACTTAACGCGCAAATATCAATCGGCTTAATTTCCACCAACGTAAAGCGGATTATATAGGGTTCTCATTACGTGGGAGATATAGTTGCCCTGTGAAATCCAAAAGCCTGACGATGAGGCTCTCAGAGAGCGGCTGCGGCATCTGTTGCAGAGCTACACGCGGAGCAATGACCTCATACGATTAGTTTGGTCCAGGAAACCACGGCACTTCGTCATGGTCACAACAGTAAAGAAATCCCTCATTTCAGCCACGTGTGTGGAAAAAAAGAATAATGATAACTTTAGTGTCTTAATGACGCTTAAGACTACTTACGTGAGGTAATGCGAAATCATTGTGCCGCTTGTAGACCGCGGAACGTCATGAACGCGCTCATTCAAACTGCGCCTCGGTAGGGCCAAATGAAAACGCGCCTATCGTCCAAACACGATCGCTTGCCCGCGAGGAGTCCGTAACTCGAAGGACCGCTCAGTGGCGCTCAATTAGACATTAGAGTGCTTCGATGTCCTCGTCATCGACGCACCCTACATTAACGCATTTAAAGCGAAAGCTTTACTGAACGCGTTGAGCAGAGTTCCGCCGTCGCCAGCAATTTGACCTTCATTTGACCGCAGCTGCGCTGTAGCCTTGGCAACGCATCACGTGACTCGCCGCGCAAAGCTTCGTCGCCACCGCCGCCGGCTTGGCGCATGCGCTCTCCGCAGCTGGGTCACCGCATGACCAAGTGACTCGACGCACGCTTGGCTAAGAGGAGCGCCGCGCTCGCCTAGTCAGAGCGAGCTTGGCCATGGTTGTGAGCGTCTTCTCTGAGCGTTGCGCGGGAGCGGGAGGCTTTGAGCCGTCGTCGCCAAGCGGCGTCTGACCACCCTGCGGATATCGCTCAGCGAGCTGCTTCACTGGAGAGGCTCCGGGATGCGACAGGCGTCGCAACGTCGAGATCACTGTAGCGACCGCGTTCGTGCCCTGTCCGTTTGTGCTTCGACGCTGCGCATGTTAGCGGCGTCTCTTTGCATGCCTAGCACTTACGCTTTCCTTGTACCACAACAGGCGTCGCACCGTCGAACAATGCGTGTCTACCCAAGCCTAATCACAGACACGTCTAGCCACCGACCTAGGCATGATGATTGTATACGTAAGTATAATAATTACAGCTAAATCAAAGGCCAACCAAGCAAAACCAAGACTTAACCAGGCTAAGCCAAGCTTCCGCTTTTCATATCCACAGTTAGCTGAGCTAAGCCACAGCCAAGTTTTTTTTCATTTAACGCGACAGCGTTAAGGGCCCCCTGTCGCAGAATATTTGGTGTCGGCATCGGCGTCTCGTGAGTGAAAATTCCCGCATATGCTTACGTATACGTACACGCCACGCCTTGCTATATGACATGCGGTATATTCGGGTTATAGTGCCACACCATTCTATCAATAACGTTTCTGATAACTTGTCTTACATTTGACAAAGTTACTCCTCGGAATTTTAATAATGACAGCCCACCAACAAATGTTATGAAACAAAATGCCGGCAGCGCGTGCCTTTTATGTTAAATCTTCTCAGACTGAAATATTAAAATTGCGAAGCAATAACAGAAACCTGAAAATGATATAATTTTTTGGTGTGGTTGCGCACTACCTCCGAGATCAGCCCACGCAAGATTTCATTGTAGGATTTTGTTATACACGAGCAACAAATTCCATTGCACGAAACTTGCATCCACGTTGAGGATTTCCGTGGCACTCTTCGTTTCCTTAACGAAACGCATTGCAGCACCAGAAATGCTGAAACTGCACGGACGACCGTGATCAATCCCAGGCGGCACGTCAGGTTGGGCCAACGTTGGAAAAATATTGGCACTTCTTGGCCCAATGATGGCCTAAGATTAACAGCGTGGTTCCAATATTGGCAGTGCCATTCTGGTTCCTGGCCCAATGTTGGCCTAAGGTTAACAGCGTGGCGCCAATATTGGCTGTGCCATTCTGATAGAGATCCAATGTTGGCCCACATTACACAGTCAGTAAACAATATTGGCTGTGCCATTCTTATAGAGATCCAATGTTGGCCCACTTTACACAGTCAGTAAACAATATTGGCTGTGCCATTCTGATAGAGATCCAATGTTGGCCCACTTTACACAGTAAGTAAACAATATTGGCTGTGCCATTCTGATAGAGATCCAATGTTGGCCCACTTTACACAGTCAGCAAACAATATTGGCTGTGCCATTCTGATAGAGATCCAATGTTGGCCCACTTTACACAGTAAGTAAACAATATTGGCTGTGCCATTCTGATAGAGATCCAATGTTGGTCCACTTTACACAGTCAGTAAACAATATTGGCACTGCCGTTCAACAAGGCGGGAATTATTGGACCGACTTTGGTATGGATTTGCCAATATGGGTTAGTAGTTGGCTTTCTTTGGAGGACATTGGCCCGTAATAAGCTAATTTTCGCCTTGTCGGCTTTTAGTGCTCTACGACTTGCTGAGATTGAACAACGTGTTTTGAAAACTAACGCACTGATCACAGGCACACTGCGCAGGAACCAAAAATATGTTCTCCCATGTCAACTCCATGAATGGTACACCGCCATTATTGCACTTCTCCTTTACCGAAATGTGTCCCCTAAAGAGAAAAGCCAGTGTACCACGTAGCAAGCAGGGAAATTCGCATAAATTTAGCCACTGCTTTATTGATCGTGAATAAGAACTTGAGCTTTCCATAAGAAGCAACGGTATTGCGAATTTGCCTGCGCATTGTATTTTTTGCATGTACGCTCCGCGGCTTTAGTGGGTCAGGATTCTGAGGAGAATCGAGAATTACAGTGCCTCAGAGCTGATGGAACCGTTTTATATTGCATCGAGATGGAGCGCATATGCATTAGTGAAACTATTGTTTGTTTGTTTAGCATGCATGGCATGTTGCGGCGACATCATGCTCCTATTCTAATATATTTGTTTGTTCGTGCATGTGTAGTAAGCTCCTTGTATGAATGCCCCTGACAGAAAAAAAAATTAATTGCACGTTTTGGCATTTGCGTGTCAACAACCTCTTGTCTTTGCCTTTAGTAGGCACGGCGCATTCCGGATTTTTTTTTTTCGGCCTAGCTTTCCGTCCTTCAGCCCCCCCTTGCCTCTCCTTCACGCACCCAGGTGAGCCTGGTCAATGCTGTCAGTCAAGCGTTCAGACAGCCATAAGCTGCTGTGTCGAATTGGGTGCTCTCGGAAGCATGGGGGAAAGCGGCGAGGTCACTATTGTCCTCCTTGTCGCCCTCCATCGCTGCCACCCCAAAACCCGTTCGGGCTAGGTCCAGCGGGGGAAAGTGGCGTTTACGCCGTATTCTTCGTTCACCCTTTCCTTTCATTCTTTCTTCCTATGTGTCGCTAGCACGCCGACTGGGTGCAACACCACCTGAGTGCTTGCCGTCCGTTCTTGCCAGCGCACTCCTCTCGTGAAAAATGCTCGCTTGCTGTCGTCATTCCTACTGAGAAGCCTACATCTTGAAATACGCAGCAATGTGGCCACGAATTTTTGTGAGTGTTAGAATTAATATAGGCGAAACAACAATTAGAAAAGAAGTCGGCGCTCGTGGGCACCGTCTTCGATGTGGGATGAACTAAGATACAAAGAAGCATGGATCATACAACGGTGAGTGCATTTGTTTTGCGCATGTTATAAGTTTTATCAGAAGCAATATCACCCAAGCTATATCACCCAAGCAATATCACGCGGTATATATATATTACTGAAACAGGCCTGGCTAATGTAGAATGCCTGTAATTAAATAACTCTTTTTATTTGCAGCCTTTGAATAGTGCCTGGAGTAGAACCACGTGTAAATCTCTGTGAATTTCACCCAAATTCCAGGACTATGATTTTATCAAGCCACGCGTGTGGCCTGATCCTGCTAGTGATACCGAGGAACCACGCTTCTTCTCACTGGTATAGGTCAAGCATCATTTCCAGCTGACAGTATTTCTTTCTTTTCGAATAAATGCTTCTTTTACTAGTGTTTCTTGACGGAACTTCTCGGTTTCCACATTAAAAATTTCGCACGAAGGCAGCATTGTGTCTACACTGTCTGAAACTAGGCTTTTTGTGCTGCAGCAGGTTTTGCTGCAATTTTTAATTTTAAAGTGCTACGCTGACTAAGTGTGAGCTGTAAACAAAGCGGACTGCGCATTTTATGTCTGTTCTAAGTGTTACGTTACATCTTGTACAAGGTATGCCATATATGTCGAAATATTAGGAAGTGTTACTTGACAAATCTCTTGCAAGAAAGTTTCTTGATTCACCCCTTCGAACTCTCTGCTCAGACTTATAATATTGTTGCAGTATGGCGATTTTTCAAATGAAAACTCTCCATCATACATTTGTCATACCAACATCTCTGACATTGTTTCTTTTCATTTTACAGTGCAAACATTTCCTCCAAGTAATGGTGAAGTCGCTATCGGATATGGTGGCAATATCAACGAAACCACCGCGTTATCGTGGTCCTCGGGGGCCTGATAAGCCTGCTATCGTCTAAGCACTGACAAACCTGCCTACCGACGTCAGCTCCATGCCCTGAAGCCCCTGGCCAGCCCACCGTCCTCGGCACCTTGCCCAATTCCTATCCTGAGGGCAGTGCCTGTAAATAAACTGTTTGAAGATAACCGAGCGTCACCCATCTAGGTCCACGGAAAATGCCTGTTTGTGAAAATTTATTCGCAAATAAACTGTCATAAACGTCAATTTCAGTATTCTTTTATTATTATTTGCAGTCATATATGACTTCTGCTTCTTGACATCTTTTTGTCGAGCTTTCCTAGCTACTATTGAGGAAGAGAGTAAGGGGACAATTGCTACAAAAAATGCCGCTAGCAAAATGTTTGGAGTAAGAATATGTGCGTGCTCTAAAGCCAGCATATCTAGAATATTCGTCATGCAAAGGGCATTGGCTCAAAGCTGGCATTAATATTGGTAACGATATGGCTCAACACTCGTCCTACGCTGGCAGCACGATGGCTGCTGCATTGGCATAACATTGGCCCAATCTTGGCTTTAACGCTGGTCCTACGATGGCTGCTGCATTGGCATAACATTGGTCCAATCTTGGCTTTAAGGCTGATCCTACGCTGGCAGCACGATGGCTGCTGCATTGGCATAACATTGGCCCAATCTTGGCTTTAACGCTGGTCCTACGATGGCTGCTGCATTGGCATAACATTGGTCCAATCTTGGCTTTAACGCTGGTCCTACGCTGGCAGCACAATGGCTGCTGCATTGGCATAACATTGGTCCAATCTTGGCTTGAACGCTGGGCCAACATTGGATTGGGTTGCACTTTGCCAATATGCCAACATTGGTCCAACATTGGTCCAACATTGGTACCAATTTCTGCCAGCATTGGGCCATGGTTGGACCAATGCAGGTGTGCTGCCTGGGATCTTACGAACTGACGTTACGTCTCGTTACCAAAAGTGCCTCTAACTACGTATGGCGATTCGCTCTTCCCTCGCACCTTACCGACCCCAGCGTCCGGTGAATGTGTTCCACGTACCCTCGCGGGAACACTTCGCAACGGTTATCAACGTGAACGAAAACGACTCCTCGAGGCCACGCGCGCAGACCGCCTCGCTTTGTTCCCCTTTTTCCCTCTGGGCATTGCTTTCTCGCCGCCGCATGCACACGAGCGTTGGAGATGTGCATGGCAACCCGACTCGACGGAGGGCAGGAATGAACGGTACCTTTTCCACTCCCGCAGCGCACGGCTCTTCTGCATGCTGGAGTAACCCTGGCACATGGGAGGCCGGTCGCTTCCCATCCTTAACCCTTCCCTTCGCCTGCTTTCTCCCACATAACGTTATGCACCGCGTCTTTCCGCCCTTCGCCTTCTCTCACCTATATTATTCGGACGCCACTGCGACCGCAGTGGCGTGCAGGCTATAAAATAGAAAGGTACGCTTGAACGTGCGGTGGGTCGGTGGGAGAAAGTGTTAGGGTGGAGACTAGCTAGAAAAAAGACGTCGTAAAAGTTCGGCACGCGGCCTCTTCTCATTTCTCTCGGCACGTTTGGTAATCTCCTTTTCCTCCCCGCGGCCGTCTTCCATTGTTTGTCCGAGCTTTCTTCATCAATCGCAATTAGCGAAATTACGTCCTCAGCGCCGGCCGGGGCTGCATTCGCACGAAAGCGAGCAAACGGAAGCGATAGCCGTACCGGCCGATGCGCGTACGAGAGGGAGAGAGGGTGGGAGAGAGAGAGAGAGAGAGAGAGAGAGAGAGGAGCGATGGCACCGACGACCGTTTTGCTGCGGGCACTCGCTCTGCGCCGTGCGTGGCATTTTATTTTGTTGAACGCTCACTCCGCGAGATTAAGATGGAAGACGCGCGTGTGCCCGGCGTGGGACCCACGTGCCATTGCCGCGCGATGCGCGTTGCCCATGGGAACCACGCTTATTCGGTGGCGGCAGCTCTGACGGGACGTCGCACACGCGGAGCGATGGAGCGCTCCCTGCGGTTGCGACACTTCGCGCCGATCGCTTCTGCGGCAGTGACGTGCACTTATGCACACGCGCAGCATCTAGTGATGAGGCGTGTTGCAAAGAGCGCGGCGCCTGCCAACGACGCCGGCTCGGAAGCTATAGCTCCTAAATGCACATGAACCGAACAACGTACGGGCGTACCTCCTTCCTGTGCATGTGAATACGCTGCGCTTGCTTTAGTTACACGCTATGAGCAGCAGATCTAAGCAAGGTGCAGCGTAAGGTGCCTTACAAAAATTGCCACGCAGGGAACTTTACTTTTGCGATCTTTGAGGGAGTGATGGGGTCAGCACATGGATTTATATTATATCTGGGCTTGTGGCTTCAAATGTGCTTGAGACGTTAGTTATCACGTTTTGCCTTGGTAAATTTTCAAGCATTCGTGGTTTTCTTAACATCGCGAGGCAATTAATACCTGTAAACTTGCGTAATCAATGCGGATTGTTGATATTGTAACGCAATATCGAGCTGAAAATTTGCAATTTGAAAAGTCGCAAAGTCACTCGAAGCCAGGAGGAGAAGTTTAGGCCAATCCGTGTACTAACTATACTAACTATCATTCCCACGCTGTCTGGAACGTCATGCTGGCAGCTTTCATAGACACTATAGCGCCAGAATTGCCTCTACTAACGTTTCGTAGGAAGCTCCATGACCTGCAGGGCGACGTTGCTGTCAGTTTCGTCGTCGGCAAAAGAAATATAATGCAGACTTTACAGGCGTGAGTCTTCAGGAAAGACATCCCTATACTTAGCGATGGTCGCTATTCAAGGCAGCGAAAAGTGAAGAACAAAACGAGCGTCAATGTCAACTGACGCTTTACAAGGCTTGTTAACAAGCTGGGTTGGTTGGGTCATAGTACAAAGTAAAATCAAAAGAGCGCAAAAAAAAAAAAACACGGATACAACTGAGCCCCACAAGCGCTCGTTAACAACCGGTGCCTCTCTAGAAAACGTGAAATGGGGGAAAAAAATTCCGCCTGTCCATTATAAGAAGTGAGGACCTTGTCACTTCGTTGTTTCCAGCAACCACTCTTCTCCCTTCGTCAGGTTGACAGATGTGTCACTCACGCAATCGTGGCCCCCTCCGCTCCCAGCTCGCTTTATTGACTCGCGACACTTTATTGACTTTAACGGCACTCCAGGCAAAAACGTGTGGCTTTATTTCGCAGCTGCCTGCAGCTTCGGCTTCCGTTCTCGTCTCGGTATCGGCGTTGCGCCGTTCAGAACTCGAACGAGCTCAAAAAAAAAAAAGCAACAAGAAAGCAGAAAGTGGGCCTTGCAATTTACGGTAGACGACGTTTTGTTAGAGCAAACCGCGGGTTCAAGCCCCGTGCACAGCGCGGCTGCATTTCGATGGCGGCAATATGGAAAAACACTCGTGCGCTTCAATAATTACCCGTTAAAGAACCACAGAGACTCCACGTTCCTTCGGGGCGCTGAAGTACTTGAAATAAAGACAGCTAATACGTAGGCTGGAAGCTCGTCAGATAAATAGATGTCATCGGAACTGGGCTCGTATTCATGAAAAAGGTCCCACGCTAAAATTGTTCCTAAGAAGCGAATTCCAGCCAATCCTGACGATGTCAATATTATTTGCGAAGGCGGTCAGCCAATGGCAAGGAGAAGTTACGAATGGAAAGTTTCCTGAGCTGTCTCTAAGTGTATATTCCTCAAAGGGACTGGGCCATGAAATTACAGCTGCCATTAAGTAACGCAGTTCCATGTAACTGAAACCTCGGTGAATGAATGCACCCGCGTTCGATTCTGTGCTGACGTTTGCTTACGTGTATAGTGATAGCTGGGCGAGAAGGAGCTGGGCGAGAAGAAGTTGAGGGCGACACACCGACAAAATTAGTCAATCAAACAAACAAACTAATACTTTGTAAGCATGGCGTGACACAATCGTGACGCATATAAGAAGGTAAGGGTGGAATGAAGACCCGCATACTGTGTGCTCATGGCTGTTTGTCAGATGTTTCACGATGAGACCCGATCTACCGCGGTGCTTTTAATTTCAGGAGCGTGTCGCTCTGGACGATAGGTTGGCCAGTATACGCTACACAAATATGTTTTAGGTGCGGTTATAACACCTGAAACGAAGAAAAAAATTATCGTTAGGGATCATACCTTCATTCTTATCTATCCCATCAAATCTTGCTTGAATGAGAAGAGCCGCCAAACGAACATTGTTAGTGGCGAATGTTGGCAGCATAATGAATAATCGACATGCCAACAAAAACCACTCATTACATTTTTAACTAATTAGCGTACGGCACCTATTACAATTTAAAAATTCTAGCGCAAGGCATAGCTAGTTCAAAATAATCGTGTGGATGACGCCACTGCGGTAATAATGTACTGTCGTTCCACTTACTTTCTTAACAAGATGTCGTTTTATGCATTGGAGCACAGGAGGTACTGGAGCGCCAATGTATTTCTCTGCGAAATTCGGGAATTTACAGCTCGAAACTGGATAACCCTGGCAATTTGTTCCAAGTCTCGCGAACTCCCCGGCTAGAATCTGTAAACTCAAATGCGTGCCATAAGGCAATTAGTTAAACATTTAATTAGTGATTTTGTTAGTTAGTATATTGTGTTAGATTGCGTTAATTAGGAATTGCAGTAGTGGGGGTACGTTTACGTACGCCCATTACCGCAATTCTTAGTCGAGTTCAAAGAAGGCATCAGTGCTGCAGTGCAGGCAATTCACAGGGCTATGCTACAAAATGTATGGAATGAACTCGATTGTCGTCTGGACGTGAGTCGTCTCACCAAAGGGGGCACATACTGAACATTTGTGCGGTGTTTATATATAAACTTGATGACTTTGTGATTCCTCTTATATATCTTTCATGTGTGTATGTGTAATACTTTTGAAAATATAGCCTTTTCAAAACGAATGAATTATTTATGCTAGCTCTACATTTCCCCGTCGCCCCTGATTCTCCTTCATTTTCCTGTTTTTGCATTTCCCCTATTGCGGAGTAGCACGTGAGAGACACGCTCCTCCGGCCAACCTATCCCCTTATCCTCTCATTAAGTACTCCCTCTCCCTCTGTCTTTGTTGTTGTTTTGTTGTGCATTAATTGTTGACATGCTGGGAAATAATCCCCCGGAGGGCCGGCTGTTTGCGTCGTTAATTGGCACTCGGAGCCGTCTGGAAAGAACAGGACAAATGACGACTGTTGACTAAGCTATTTCCGTTGCCCCTTAGCGTATATTTTTCTTTTAACATTTTCTTTGCACTATTAGACCTATGACAAACAATAGGCTTCAGACAAATTGAAATGAACCAGCGCAACTTGTTGTAACAAGTACACATTTGCGTAACTACATATCTCAGAGGCGCGTATGACACATAAATGGCGTCAAAGATGCTTCACCAATCAGTAGATAAACGGTAAGTACAGTTAAAATAAATAGTCAAGGAAAGAACTGACTCGTGAGCCCATTGGGCTGGCATTACAGGCGGTCGCGTAAATACGCGTTTTCGCCGCGGAGGAACACAGTGGTTTGACGTTTTACACGATCGCTCTCGTGATTGGCTATCGCGCACTCCAGCGTTCGAAGCACTGCACTGTTGGTTTTTTTTTGTTGTTGTTGTTGTTGTTTTTGCTCAGAGAGAAGCTATAGGCCTCAAAATGCGCCTTTATGAGAAGAGCGCCTTCACTTCGGTTCCACCGTCGTTCTTTTTTCTTCTTTTTTTTTCGGTACAGCAGTGAAGAGTGGCGCGCTGTATATAGTCTGCGTATACGGGTGCAGTGCTACGATGGCAGAACGCACTCCACGAAATCAAGTTGTGCGCTCGCCAACAAGGCCTAATAGACTAGGCGATGTCGGGAAACGACGGCCAACGGCGTGTTGTGGTGCCGTGCTGCGTAGAGTAGCTTCGCGTCTGGGTTCTTCGCTATACCTAGCTTTGTGCAGTGCGTGTGCTTCGGAACGGGTTGTTGTCGCGCTAAGACGTTAGCGTGACCTCTACAGGTAACCTTACGCAAACATGCGGATAAGTGCGCGACAGAAGCACTCACGTATACGTCATCTTTTGTTTTGTTTGCGTAGTTTTCTTCTATTCCATCTTTTTTTGGACTTTGCTGAAAGCTGCTTGCAACTTTGTGCGCTGTCCCTCAAAAATTATATGCAGCATCAGGATACGCCGGGGACCTCTTGCCATGAGACAGGAAAGTAGCCCTGGTCTTATGACTGTAAGAAAGAAAGAAAGAAAGAAAGAAAAACATCTACAGCTCTTCCGAATATTTTGGCGCAACTCAGTTTGGCCCTAGCCACACAGCAGCTTGCTCCGCACTCCACGAGTTCATTGACGTGTCTGGTAGGTTGCACTGCTAGGAATGCTGTCTGTGCTGCGATGTTTCTTTTCGTTTTTACCCATTACTTGTTTCCCTGCGATTCTATAAGAATGCTGTTTCTCCTTCATGTTCGTGTTTTTTGCGAAGCATGTCGATGACTGTCTCGAGCTGTTGACACTGCATGGCAGCGCCCATGACAGACGCAAATAGGTTCGTTTAACCTATCCCATTGAATTAAGGCTCGATCTACCGACTTTTAGTTAGTGCTGTTAGTTCTCGTATTATTCTCTCAATGTCGAGCATAGCCCAGCACACTCAAGTTTTCAACTTCGCCGCTTTTGCACGACGCCAATGTGCTTCTTTACCGGCATGCTCTAGAAGTAGCGTTATGCCTAAATTTCTTCTTGCTCGTCCTTGTCTTTCACTTGCCTTACTCTTATGATTGGTAATGGATCACCTCTATACCTGCTTGAGCTCCCAGCGTTTTCTTTGTTAGCTCTTTTCAGCCATTCTTGCTCACAGTAGCATATAGTCTGCATACGTTGCGTGGTATACAGTCTGTTTCACAATAACGTCGCCCTGAAGTGGGAGCTATTGCTATATAGTCAGCCAGCATGCAGAATGTGTAAAGTACTACACTGCGGATAACAGTATACATAACACAGCACTTCCTTTTTCCGCGCGTTTAGATTATTTTAGCGGCCCAGTACGCCGCAGCAGTGGTGCTGCATATGCGCATGAACATGCTTTCACGTAACGCTCGGCAGTAGCTTCCGTCGTCGTAGATGGCAAGCGATCCCGTCCACTTCGGAACGTACGTATACAATGCGGACGCGTAAGCACTCCCTGCTTGAGACTCGAGCACTTACCACCCGCTTTAGCGGCAAACCCGTTTCTTGGGGCGCCATAACTTCACCGATCAAGCACCAGTCGGCGGCCCATAACGTCGTCCGCGCTTTAAGAGGAGCGCCTTCGGTTCCCTAAAAGACGCCCATAAAACATCGAGAGAGAGCGCTTTTAACCCGTCGTATACGGCCGTAGATGCGCCAAAGCACCTCTCCCCTATCAGCGCGCATGCGCAGGTCTATATTCCCAGTCTTCCGTCTGTTCCCTATGGGGAACGATCTTCGAACGTCCGAAGCAGCCCTGAGCTTACACCGAACCATTACCGCACGAATGTTTGAAAAGGGAGTGAGAAAGAAATAAAGAGAGAGAGAGAGCAAAGAATAGATGACAGCGAACCCTCAGCTCTCACTACATCGTATACTCCGTTTCAACAACTCTGTGCACTGCGCCGAAAGCTAGGGCTTGTTTCCGCCAACCAGTAACGAGAGTAACATGCTGGGTCCAAACAAGAGAGGAGGGGCACTATTAATACGTCTGCGAAGCTTCCGATCAGTAGAATGGCAAGTTGGGATATTTGGTCAATGTTCACCATCAAACGTTTTCTGAAGCACGAACGCTGACGCGGAGGAAAATTAAGAGTGAACAGAAGTGCTGTCACGTCTACCGTTTTTCTTCGCCCTTCTTTCTGTGTTCTGTTTAGTCGGCGTCGCGCGAAGTGCTGTCAGAAAAAAACGCTCATATGAATCCGACAAAGTCGGGTCAAGTCGGTTTGTCGTGGTGTATGCAAACACCAGCGGCTCGCGCCGAGAGATCGTTTGGGCGATTTCGATCAACCATCCCTGCAATATGTATGTTCACGACCCGTCCAGTTTGCTCGGCAAGGTGTACGTAAAGGTGGTAGGGTCGAGATCGGTCAGCTCGAATTTTGACTCAAGCCACTCGCGTCGAGTTCGTGCACACGAAACTAGAGGCGGACGGAGACGACAGGAGCCCTTCCGTAGTAATCTGATCAGGTTGGCTGAATGCGAGCCGTAGCGTTTGCCGCACTGCAGGGATTAGATGGGACGGAGTACAAGCACCTTCCGTCTTCACTACTTCCCCGCCCGACATTTTACTCGCCTAATTACACTTCGCCAGTAATTTCTCCGCCTGAGAGCGCGCGGCAAACTATTCCAGCCGGAAGACGCGGTCTCACGGCGCGCGCAGCCACCGCAAAGGCATTCGTCCGCAAGTCGTTTTCACGCCTTTTCCAGGAGACAACACGGTTGGGAAGAAGCGAAAAGGGAGCACGCAAGACGACGCGGGAACGAGAAGTTCTTTCCAGGTCGTTTCTCACCAGGTTGTCGGGATGGGGGTTTAGAGGAGGAAGGGGCGATTCGGACGTCCGGCACAGAAAGCGGAAACGAGGATTGGACTGCCGCGTCTGGAACGGACCAGCGAGCTGAGGAGAGGCACTCGTAAAACGGCGCCAGCTTTCGCGCCTCTGTAGGAAGTGGGTTGGAGGAAGCGCGGGCTCTGCACTGACCTCGTGAACCAACAAGCACCGGACGACCTGTACTCCACCTCGTTAATTCCGTGCAGTGTTACGAAAGCTGCGGGAGGTGCTAACGTGATCTTCGGCAAGCGAAAGGAAGTAGTGCGCATTTTTGTAATTCGTACTGTATTTTTGTTTTTGCACTTTCAACGGCTTGGTGGCTTCTGAATGTTTATTTTCGCAGTAATTCGACCTTGTCGCTGTATTTTCACTTATGCTCTAGTAACCGCCAGCATATCCTGTACATTTCACGGTGCTGCACATTCAAAGAATGCTAGTAAGATGGGTTAACTGGCATCGATTCATAGTTCTAGCGTTGCAGTTTTGCATAGGTACCAATCAAACGCAGCTGAAGAAACGTGGGACAGAACGCGTTTGTTTGTTCACAAACAAACGGATTTGTTTGTGAACCTTAGCGAAGCAAATACTCATGACCTATGCCATCTTCAAACGACGTCGCACTGTTTACAGCGTCGCCTGCCTCTCAAGCGCAGACTACGCGAAGGTTCATGACATACGTAAATCGGAGGAATACAGTGAATCGCAGCAGGCTCCTTCTACCCGAGGCTCAGCTTTCACAACACTGCGCGGTTTTAGTGAGACAAGGTCAAAAGAGTCATGTTTTCAAACGTACGTCCCTTGCGCGGATGCGGAGCGCAGTTATGGCGACATAAAGGGCGCCCTAAAACAGCCGTAAAGGAGACGAAAGCTGCCCTCGAAATTCGCACAGGAGGCGGTGACAGAAACGCGGGGAAGGAATTCGCTTAACCAGTGGCTTCGACAGAAGTCCCTGCAATCGGCTTTTCGTGTCGTAAAAAGCGTTCAGTGTCGACAAAGGGGAAAGTTCACAGCCGCCGAGTGACAGGGGCTGCGCGGGCGCTTCACTTCCGCTCCACTGCGCCGACGCTTAAGTCAATAAACCGGAATGGCCCGGCCTTGCTCGCCTCGTAAATATAGTTAGGTTACCACGCACGTGCAAAGTCGAGAGAGCGACCCACTTTTGTTGAGCTTGATTTGCGCCGAAATCGAAAACTATGTTACTGCTCTCTGTCATTTATGGCATCTAATTTAGTTCATAAATAAGGTTTTGGGAAAAAAAAAAGAAGAATACTGCTGTCAGTTTAAGAGCAAACGCAAATAATATGCCGAGAGTGGGGAGGATCGTGCTGTTAGTTGCGATTGGGTATCTTCCCGCGAACAAATTTATGCGCGAATTCAGGTCGACCAGTTTCAGTGACTGACAGTGACTCTACAGCGACTACTGTGGCCAAGAGCAATTGCTGCGAATTTGTTCTTCATCTGTTCAGTTCCATTACGTAACACTCCCTCAACGCAGAGATGCACAAACGGCGTCGTAATTTTTTTATCACCACCCATGTTCTTTCCCATGTTTGTCTTCTGCATGCATTTGCAAGAAAAAAAAATAAGAGGTATCTTTACCGCAACAAAAAAACCAGTGGTCAATATCAGCAGCACATTTTTTTGTCTGGAGGCGGCGTGTGAAAAAAAAAAAAAGCGTCAGTGTCAATTGCGGATTGCGGAGCCTTCGGTTTCCCCAATCAAGTTCCTCAGGACACTCTAATAAAGTTTTTGTCACTGTCAATGTCAGTGGCAATTTAGTGGTAAATGCGAAAGACATGCGTTAGCGTTACGTCGTGCACATGCCTCTTTAACTCCGCAGATCACTTTAGCTCACTCGGTAGACGCCCTGCCTCGTCGCCGCTTCAGTGCCGACACCTTTTCGCTCTCTGGAGCGCCCCTTTGCTACTGCACTGCTCTCTCTCCCTTCTTCCAAGCTCCGATTGGCTACTATATAGGCCGCCTACGCTCTTTTAAGCTCTCCTATTGGTAGGCTCTTATAAACTCTCATAAAATCTCTACCTCTACCACGTGACTGCATTCACACACCTCGGACCGGCTCCATATACACTTCAAAAACACAATTTTTGTACTTTGAACCTACCAATGCCAACGCAACAAAAAAGTATATGCCCTTACAATTTCGTAGGAAACGATGAACCGTAAGCGGTGCATCCTGTTCATCGACCCTCAATGAAACATGACAGTGATCATCACACGCATTTCATTTTGAAGCCTGCGCACGAACTTTCTTGTGTGATATCCAACGCAAATAGTGGTGTCAATCGGTTTCATTCGCGCCTGCGTTGAATGTAAATACCCCGTCCTACATGTCAAAAGGTGGTTTCACAGCACCCATGAATGTAATGCAAAAAAACACACTCTGTTGGATGTCGCGTGCTGCTGCATTTGCCAGTGCACAATTGAGGAGTGCTGGTGCTTCAAATTTCTTCGTGACTCTCAGCAGATCATGCAGAGAAAAGTGATCGCGTCCATTACAAACAACCTACTATCATACGTAAGGTAAACTAATACGTAAAGTAAATTATACGTAACATAGGTAAGGCAAATTACAGGCCTCCCTAAAGTTGAAAATTCGAAGATGTGTTTGACGCGCTGCTCTATGGGTAACGCTGTTGTAATTACGCGTGCAAACTCAAGCAAACTGTTTGCGCGCATTATTACGCGCGCTAACTCAAGCCCACACGATTGAGTCGGTGAGCAGGCAAAGTGGAGGCCGAGGCAATCAATAACATATTCCGCTTCTCAGTCTCCCGATCCTCCTCAGAAACGATGATTCCAGCACAACGCGAGTGCTGTGGGAGACGGATATATAATACCTGATAATCCATCTTCGTGTGCTAAAAAACGAAATGGCCACAGCGAAAACAAGTTGTGCATGAAACAATCGACGATGATTGTCAGTATAAGCGAATAGCCGATGAAGTGATAGCCGAAAGTTGTTTGCTTTATTAAACGAACAGTGCAATTGAAGGCGTATATCTGTGGCAGTGAGGACGTTTTAGTCGCAATTGTTTGCTTCATTGTACGATTCCGTACAGAACAGAGCCGTTAATAAGCGCAACTGCAGCGGTGCCGGAATTTTGACCGTCAGCCGCCTCAGGAGAATGAAACGGCAGGAAAAGAGGAGGGCTATCTTTTCCGAACGCTCCATCACAGATTTTAAACCGTAAGGCGCCGTAAAGATCTCGTGCGACAGAAGGTATCCACAGGCCCGGCTTTTCGCTCACAGGCACAATTATGTAACGATGTTACGAAGGTATGTCTACAATGAACATGGGTTCTACCTTCGCACTGTCACCCGTCGCCTATTTTCGTCGCCTATACGGCTTCTCAAGCTTTAACCACGGTGTGTGCGTCCTCGCAAAGCTATAGCTTCAAAGTGCGCTACGAACTCCTTGTTGTTCAAACCCGTAGACGAGAATGCCACAACGGCGCTCGGATAATTGATTGACAAAACAGCGAGAAGGCATGTAGATGGATGCCCGCTCAAACAATATATAGGAAGTGAGGCGCTGTTTCGCCGGCGGAACATGGAACCGAGCCAGGGAGTTTTAAAAGCGCGTTAGTTAGCGAGACATCCCGCAACACGCGGGCACACGTAATGTTTTTTTTGTTTTTTTTTTGTTTTTGTTTAACGCGGTGCCAAGAAAGATCTATAGACTTGACTGCAGTGCTGTCGTGCATCACAGAAAAACAGCAAAACGTGTGCTGCGCGACACAGCGTTATTTATTGCCATTCGGTTAACTAGATAAGGATATGGAGAGGAAATAAACAAAGGACAGTAACAAAAGAAAAGGCATAGTGTGTTTGTGTTGTAGGGGTAGAGGAGGACGGGTGAAGGGGGTGTTGACGAGGTAAAAGGCCACTTGCGTCTATAAAGCTTGTCAGAGGCTCCCAGGAAAAGACCTCCACCTCTTTCACTGAACTCTCGCAACGCGCAACATTCAAGTGCTTCGCGGACATGCAACCTCGCACGCAAGCCTGCTCTATAACACGCGCCTGTTCTTCAATTAGCGAAACTCTTCTCCAGGAAGTTTCCTTGAGGACAATTCAGGCTAGGACAGGGATCTCCTGGTTTGTGCTGCAAGCGGGAAGGCCTTATCGAGCGCAACCGTATCGTGGGCCAAGGCCACTACTGCAAAGACCAACGCTGCCATCGACGTGACGTAGCGTGAGGGATCACGTGGACGCGGCTGCAGCGCTGACCCCGTCGGCCGCAAGTTTACTTACCCGCGCGTTTAAGTCATTGGCACAAAACGCCAATGCGCAGCCTCTGCTACGGAGTGGCACAACGCACGCTGGCGCGTTAAACTAACGGAACACCTCTTTGCTTTGACCTCGAATTTCGCATCGGCTAGCAAAAATATTGTCGATATTTCTGCATGAGGATGTTTTTCACACTTGAGAGCATACGTTTTAAACAAGAACCAACGGTAATTGTTGTGTCCAGTAATCCCATTCCCGGTTACAGAAATGATGGAGGGGGGGGGGGGGCAGTTATATGTGCACACGCCTGTACATCTGGAAGCCCTTACCTTAGAGGTATTGGACATCACCGGCCTGCTCTGTGCAGCGCGTGGATAATATCATAGCGGAGTCAGATTACAGAAGCCTGTATACGTCAGTGGCCGTATGATGGCGTGCCACTCATTCGTACATTTAATTGAATGCTTTCTATAGTACACATACGCTTCACATCAGCTCTCCTAGTGTAGGAAATAAAGACGCCACTTTGGCCAAACTGTCACCGCTAATTCACCAGGGGTATCATTAATAATCTAGCGCATTGGATGCACTTGCGCTAGGAACCATCGATTGCGCTTTCTCGGCGGCCCGTGAATAAAACGGGCGCTTACGGCAGAGCTCCTTGTGTGCCGGTTTTGTTTGTGTCAGGAGACAAGCGTTCCAGGGCTTTCGGAAGAGCAAAGTGCTGCTTCGATCTCTAAACGGAGGCCGAATCTATCGAGGGAGCAGCGGCTGGCGGCATGCGCTCCGCTTAAACCACATTCCACGCTCGGCCGATAGCGTAGGCCACGCAACGACTGCCGCACGCACGCACGCACGCACGCACGCACACGCGCACGCACGCACACACACACACACACACACACACACACACACACACACACGCGCGCGCGCACACACGCACACGCACACGCGCGCACACACACACACACACACACACACACACACACACACACACACACACACACACACACACAAACGCGCGCGCGCGCTTTTGAAGAGTCTAGGTCGCTCGATAGATTACAGCTAAAGAGACAGCTCGCGCAAACGCTCACGGAATGGTACACTCAATAGCATCCTCAGTGACTCGCTCAGTTACCACTTAGTGGCATGTTTAGAGGTAAGCCGAATAGTTAACTTGAATAACTGAACGTCTCATGAGTTTTACACGCAGCAACGCATTAAACAATGTAAGGTTATAAATGCAAATGATTATTGTAAATTTTGTTTACTCCTGATGCTGCTTGACCGCCAGAAATATTTGTTTTTTACAGAGACATTTCGCGAATAAATGAAACTGTTGGCGCATACAGTACACGTACTCGCCCCAATATTTGGCGAATACCTACTCCTCATAACACCTGTGCGACACAATCGCTTTTACCTTTCCAGTTCTGCTCAATAATTTTGTCAACAAATATGTAGGTGTGTGACAGTTGTCCAGAGAAACGATGCGAGACTACCTTATGTGAATTAGGTTTCTTGCATTTATATAATTTCTTGATGTCCTTATTCTACTAATCTTACGCTGTATTCCTTTGTACTTGTAAATGCGTATGTTCCTTTATGAAATCATTTTCTGCACATGTGCGCTAAAGCAGCCACTTGTATACAAGCTTTAAAATGCTGCTGCTGCTGTGTAAAGGGGTATCATCTCAGTAGCTCGTTGTGGGTATACTCCTTCCTTGCATATTTTGTTCGAGGAGAATAAAATCAAACTCAACGCAATACTTAATGGAACATCTATATTAATTGCTGGCGTGCCGAACAGCCTACACTGAAGCACGGCTCAACTCAGCATAGCACATTCGACTGCAGGGCATCCGCTGTCCCTTTCAGGCTTCGCATTAAATCACTATAACCCTCCACATCAGGCCTCCGTTTTAGGCCGGCTTGAAATTCACCTCACGCTCCTCCCAACACCGAGAAAAAAGAAAAGCCTAACACGCACGTGCACGCGACGTCAGCAGAGGCATGGCTCAACGTCTCGTCAGGGAGCCCCCCTCGTTAACGAGAGAACAATGGCGCGGGCGCTGGTAATAGCTCGGCGCCGTCGAACAGCGGACACTAAGCTCTAAGCGCGCTCCCTGTTCGGTGTTGTTGAGTTCGAGCACGCCCGTGAGTTTCGCGAACGTTTGTCATTACACAATTTACCGCGCACCTCCGGCTCCCTCGTTTCCTCGTTCCTGACATTAAAAGAAAAAAAAAGAAGTAACGCACTGTTGCTGAGACTGTAGGTGGCGTCGCCCATTTAACGGCTAAATTCCCAGAGCGATTATCGCGTGTGAAAAATAGTCCTATGCAACGACTTACACGAGCCGTGCCTGAAGAGTAGTGTCAGCTGGAAGGGAGCTGTGAGTTCGATCACTAGGGACAGTGCTGGCCCAAGTTCTTTTTCTCGAGTCCCGACGCTGAGGCTGAAGGTGATTAAAGGGGGGAGGCGGGGAGGGCTCGATGACGAATACGACAACGACTCGACTATGACAACGTATAACGGATGAACCGAAATGGAACACTTAATCCGGAGTAATGTCGCTATTCCATTCGCCCGATTTTATGGCTTTCCTTTCACCCATCGCTCGCGGCCGCCCAATGGTGGTTATAACGCAGGCGTATAGCGTGGCTCGAACCTCTGACGAAGAGCGAAAAACGTACACGCGGAAACTCCTACGGGAGTTGTCGTAAGTATGAGCAAGCATTGTACCACTTGCCCATCTCCACGTAGCCCGGTGTCATCATCAGTTTTATGAAACATGATCCGAACAGTATAAACGTCAGCGCTGCGGCCGCACAAACTGCTTCGGACGGCGGCGCAAGGTGCATTGGTGATGCAAGCGAGCAACTTAACGTGGCGGCGCTAAGTTCACTGATGACGTTCCCACTATAATGAGCCGTTATCGCTCTTTAGCGCCTTATCCGTCCGCGACCAAACCATTATTTACCGTGATCAACCGTACTCCGGCGGCGGCTGAGTATGGCGCGACCGCGCGGGCCCGATCTTGAAAGCGATCTGCGATGGGGAAATAGCACGCCTAGTGCTGATAGCTTCGCGTGTGCTGTGTTCTCGCCCGTTTGTTCGCATTGAAGCGAGAGGTCGCACGGAGGTCAATTCGCTCCTTGCTGTAGGCCCTAATTAAGTAATTATGGGGTTTTACGTGCCAAAACCACTTTCTGATTATGAGGCACGCCGTAGTGGAGGACTCCGGAAATTTCGACCACGTCAGGTTCTTTACCGTGCACCTAAATCGAAGTACACGGGTGTTTTCGCATTTCGCCCCCATCGAAATGCGGCCGCCGTGTGTAGGCCCTGCCTGAAACAGGAAATACCCGAAACAGAATCGTCACATTATCGCGGCACTTGTTCCGAGATTTTAACTGCTTTCGAAGCAAAACGCAATTCCGGAAAATAGCAGATGATTACACTTCGCTGTCAATTTTGTAGCAATTTCGTTTCCTTCGCATGGGGCCAGTTGAGTTCAATTTTGCAAATAATAAAGTTCTATCCAGCGAAGTTTTAGTGGAAAAGTAATTAATGCATTGACCTGCTTCATTCGATCATTAGTGATTATCCAAGTCACTTGCATCCGACGCCGCGAACGATAAGCTGTCCAAGTTGTCGTCTTGGTTATCGTGTTAATCCCTGGAAGTCATGTCTACAAAATTTGTGATCGCGCCGTTATTGACCTCACACACCAGTGCTTGCTGCGCATGCAGCAGTGCCACTGCGCAGCAAGTCGCGCGCGCATGTGTGAATGCGTGTCCGTATGTGTGCGTTTAAGACCATACGAAAATTGCAAACATTCATAAAGTGTTGGATATAGAGACTGACACAAAGAATCACTTGTAATACGTAGTAAATTTTTGTTACCAAAAACTTATTGCAGGGTTCAGCTCTTCTGAAAATAGAAGGGAGACAGGGAGAGAAAGGCAAAGGAAAGACAGGGAGGTTAACCAGGGATTATCTCCGGCTGGCTACCGTGTACTAGGGGAGGTGCAAAGGGATGCGATATGTGAGAGAGAAAAGGATAAAAGAATTAAAAAAATATAGAAAGTCGGTGTGGAACGAATGCCTGAGCGTAAATTTGCAGAGCCGAAACCCTTTGTTACCATTTGTGCGCGCTTAATTTATATGCGTCTAACGACACGCGAAGATACTTTTGCGGAAGAGAGAGAGAGTGAACTTTAATAAGCACCAGCAGTTTAGTCGGCTGGGCCTAGGCCTCGCACGATGGGACGTCGCGGTCTTGCCTCTTCGCCGCTTCGTAGGCGTGCTGGGTCGCCCAGAGTTTGTCGTCGAGATGGGAGCTGCGCAAAGCGGCGTGCATACTGAGCGATTCTCACGCAGCAGTCAACAATTACATCAAAGGTCGTATTTCTCATCAATCACTCCGTATCTTACGACAAGCCCCGCATTCGTCTGAAAATCAAATAACCCTCGTCTGGATCCCAGCACACGCCGGCGTTGTCCACCCGCACCTCACCAACCTCAACGAGGTTACACGCTCCGTAGCACGAGGACTAGTCAACCGTGCCGGAGACGGTGCAGATGCACCCGCAGGACGCGACCGCCTTACAAGATACAACGACCTTGTAAACTCATTTTACCTCGCAAGAAGAACCTTCCCCACTCCTCACCGCAAGTTAAACAGGGCACAGGCAACCACCCTTCAGCTGTTACAGACGAATACATACCCCTCCCTCACACGTTATCACACTATATACCCCGACATCTACCCGAGCCAGACGTGCAAGGTCTGTAAAACTGAATCGGCAACACTCCCCCACATGCTATGGGAGTGCAAACACCAATACCAAGACCTTTATCCCGTGGCTCAGTAAACTTATTGCCTGCGAACCTTATTGGCGCCATGAGCCGAACCATAAGCCTAAGCTTTTCGAGGAGTTCAATCGTGTTTCTGATACGCTGCCGAATTTCTCCATTGTCGAGTACAACGCTTTCAACACTGGACTTATCCGTGAGGAAGAACGCTATATAACATCTGTGTAAGCTAACACCATTACCTAATTACCCAGTATGTTGAATCCGCGGATATATCTCGACAGAACTAAGCTTAAGCATAGCGATTGCAGATCAAGGCGAAGAGCAATGGGGACATCGGACACCCTTGTTTTGCCGAAGAGTAAATAGAAACTGGTTCTGAGAGATGGCTATTAATAACTAGGCGAGTAGAACAACGGGTGTAGCAAACCCTAACGCCTTTAAGCACCATGGAGCCAACATTGGCGTGTTACAGAAGAGAAAATAAATAGGAATGACTGACACGATCAAACGCTTTATCAAGGCATACCTGGAGCTTTGCAAGCGTCTTAGTGGAACCGTAACAGTATTAAAAAAGTGTGAGGGCGATATGTACGTTTATTTGAACGGATTGGCCCCCTGATTCCGCCCGTCTGATGGGAGCCTATAAGGATTGATATCGCCAATTGTAATCTCGTAGATGAAACTTTCTCAAAAAACTTATTATCAACGTTTGATAATGTTATTAGCCTCTAGCTTTCAACGGAACGCAGTTTTTCCTTATCAGAACATTTTGGAATTAAAGCTGCCTGGGTTTCGCAAAAAGACTGCTGAAGGGCGCCCATCTCTAAACTTGTAGGGTAAATATCCAAGAATATAGGGCTGATAATTCTTTTGAAAACTGTGTAAAATTCATTTGAAAGACTATCAAGGCAGGCAGTTTTGGACAAAGGCAAATGATCAATAGCCAGCCCAATTTCTCGGATCATAAGGGTACCACTACTGATGAATGTGCATTCATCCTCCTGTAAAGCTTATACATAAGACACCCACGCTTGCAGAAGGCGAATATATCTTAATCATATGAATATGTTGCACCGCGTTGTCCAGACAGATAAGCAGTCAATAAGATTATAAAGACGATAAGGATTGATGAGAATTTTATTAGTCTGACCGCGGTTGATAACGGTTGGACGCGGATGTATAATGTGAAAGAGCGATAAGGGCTTATAATGGTCGGATCAATTCTGATAAGGTTGAGACGGGTCGGATCAAGTCCGATAAGGTTGGTCAGGCCTAATAAGGGTTTATAAGAGTTGAATCATGTCTGATAAGGTTGATAAGGACAAACAAGGATTGTATCGATTCCGATAGGGTTGATAAGGGTCGCATCGAGTTTGATAACGTTAATAACGACCGATAAGGGTTGAAAATGGTCGGATCATGTCCGATAAGGTTGACAAGGGCAGACAACGGTTGATAAAGGTCGGAGTGAATCTGATGTGACCGATGAGGGTTTATAAGGGTTGATAACAGTCGATAAGGGTTGCATGGAGCCCGATAAAGTTGACGACGAGCTATAAAGGTTCAGTAACGTGTAATACTAGTCGGATCAAGAGGCTAAACAGGTTACAAGGCTAACAAAGCTTACATTTAATGAACCGTCCACCGCTTCGTCAATCGCGGTAAGCAACATAAGTCGCATGGTATGCGTGGAGATCACCAAGTGGCACAACGCTTACGCATACTTTGACAACTGCAGTGGAGTTCCTGCGTATTTTCTGTCATAAGTGATGCTCCGCATCTGACGTAACCAACGTCGGCAGCAAAGCCACTCACGCGCATGTGGCAGGCTGCATAGCGGCCGAGATGGCCATTGACATGCTGTAAACGCAGCCTCTGCAATATAGTGCTTTAGTTTATATTCTTAGAAACGACGCTATGGGAAAGCGGGAAACTAGGGAAAATGAGGAACATAACTAACAATTAATGGTAAACAATGGGAAAGCAAGAATACATGAACAAAGTAGTTAGTAGTAGTAGTAGTAGTAGTAGTAGTAGTAGTAGTAGTAGTAGTAGTAGTAGTAGTAGTAGTAGTAAAAAATTTTCTTGCTTTCTTTGGGGTCTGTCATATCATTTATCTTGTCATTTATCTTTCGTGCATTTTCTTTAACATTGCGCTCACTACTTTCCTGACAGGGACGCTAAGTCACGCTGATACACTCATGCTGTTCGTGACCTGAAAGTACCGGGAGCAAATATGCATAATCTAAATCATTGTTAGCAGACAGGCTGAAACCCAAAGGATGCAAATGTTTCTTGGAGTGAAACAGTAAAATAAATAGTAGGAACTAGTAGTTCTTGCTAATAGTCTAATGAAGGACCGCCGATGAGCCAGCCGCATCACTAGCGTTTTAAACCTAACGAAGAAGTGCCGGTCATCCAGGCGTATCACCATCGTTTACGTATCGGGGTGGTTCTGGCGGCTTGCAGGGTCAAACTTCCGCAACGTGGTAGAATTCTCCCGTCTTTCGCACCTTGTAAATTTCACCACCTTAAAAGTAGCAGTAGTAGCAGTGATAGTAATAGTAGCCTAACTAGTTAATAGTAGCAGTAGTAGTTGGTGGTGGTGGCGCTTATACGCTTATGGGCCTTCTTGCTCTTCTAAGGCTGCGGTGAATAAGTCTAGGGAAGAAGCACGAGGAATAAAGGGAAAATTATATACCGGAGTAAACATGGAGCTCATGCGGAAAATGCTGGGATCATTTCGCACACGTGGGATGCCTGGGGAATACGGGCAAGCAGGAAATCGTGCGAACCAGAGATGCAACTTGGGAAACTAGAATTTAAAAAAAAAAACATACGTGAGAAAGCCGACGAACTAGAAAAATCGGGGAAAAGCCAGGGGGATACTGACACGTGGAAAAAAGCGAGAAAAAAGCGAGAGAGCAGAAAATCCTACACAAAAGGGGAAAGCTGGAGACTGCAGGTGCAATGCAGAATATGCTGGTAAGCCGAGGAACTGGGCAAGGTAGGTTGCTAAAGAAATGACCAGAAAAGCAAGGGAAGCAGACAGACGGAGAGGGTGAAAAGCGGGGTGCTTGGGGAAAGCCAGGGAACCCTCTCCTTTCATCACCGGTTCCCTCCCGCTCCGGGCACTAGGGAGCTTTGTATCGAAAGCCGCTGCACGTCGTCGACCGCCCAGCGGAGGAGGAGTTCGATCGACTGGCTGGTTGCCGTAATAGGCGTTCCGGAGTGAAACGAGGCAAAAGGAAAAAAGACAAGAACGGCCGAGGAAAAGATACGAAGAATGGCATCAGTCTGTACAAGCAACATTAAAAAAAGAAATGTTGCGTACTTCAAGTCTGGACCCCCAGTGAATGCTGCAAGTAGCCCAGTCGACCTCATGTTTAGATGGACGCCGAGACAGAACAAAAAAATAAGACCCGCTGTTGTAGGAACCAAAGCTAGAAAAAACATCAACGAAGTCGGCCCGTGAGAGCCAAGATATATTTTAAAATGTTTATCCTTTCTTATTGCCTTCGCTCTAAAAACAGAAATAGAGAGGCGGTTACGTAGTTAGGTGCCCTACTGCTTTTTCTAAAGCTTCAAAGCTATAGCGATCGGAATGCGCTGAAGGAAGGCCAAAAATAATTTCCATTTCCCGGAACTGGGAAACGAGATGTTCTTCGTTCTTTTTTTTTTTGCTTTACTGTTTGATTTTTAAGCGGACCAAGCACTTTTCTCAACCATTGCCTCAAAACCGTTTTCAGCAACGGCGCGAACGAATTTCGGACTGAGAAACTGCATCTGTATTCTTCAACGTCGGCGTGAAACCAGGGGAGATGGACTCAATTTATCTTGCAAGAAACGAGTTTTCTTGGGAAGCAGGCGGGGTAACTATGTCTGTGCGAGAAATCGCGTCCGGCAAGCTGTGGAGTTCTGCTTTGTTACATAATGTTGCCTGCCGTGGGTGGGTCCAGGTGGCGTTCAACTAGATTCACTTTGACGACGCGCGCTGGAAAGATTGCAGACGCCCGACGAGACACCTGCTCTAATTACCCTCCGTATAAAGAGTTTTCGAGGGTGGATTACGCTGTGGAACGCCCCAAACAGGGTCACTGCCAAAGAAATTCACCGACGACTACGATACCTCCTAATGCGAAATTTGGGCATAGCTCTATACTTGTTTTCAATTACGCATCAATATTTTGTATAATGATTATATAGGTGCACGGTTTATATTGCGAAGAGAACTCTATGTGTAGCGAGCGCCTTGTTTCCCCACAGACGACGCGCGCTACTCTGGCGCCATATCGTAGCCATCGTCGCCGCACAGCCCGTCTTGTGCAGCACTACACTTTTCTTCTCACGCTTTCGTTCCACCGACGACGACAGGGGCCCTTCGTCGCGGGCAAATCGTGTCACCAGTGTCAGCGGCGTCAACTACCAAGGGAATGTCACATCGAGCCTTACGCGTAGCCGCTCACCATTGCCGCTTGCTGGAGCAGTGATGACTTCACTCGTCAGTCACGCGGGTACCTCCGATTGACTTCAGCAGCTAGCGCCGCGGGCGAGCGTAGCTCTCCCCATCTCACGCCACCCTGCCTCCACCCCCCTCGGAAGCGCAGACGAGTCGGCAACTCAGCGCATGCGCCGGCAGTTTCCTCCCCGCTCCTCCTCCACTTTCCTCCTCACGCTTTTCTTGTAGCCTCCTCCTCCAGTTTCCTCCTCGAGCGCTCTTCTTTCATCTACCGCTGCGCTCCGCGTTCGCTTTCATCTTTCGCCTGTGCTGGTTGCTCGTTTACGAGGTGTAACGCCGCCGACGCACGCCGACGCTCAACGCAGGAACGGGCGCTTAAGAGCTGCGCTCTAAATGTTCAGTTCCCGTGCTCTACCGAAATAGGCGAAGAGGATACAGTATTGTGGAGAACTCGTAGATGAAAGTATACAGGTAATTCGGAACAGGCTCTTGTAAGTTTTAAAGTGAGCGAGCCGTAAAGAATGAACTCGAAAGTTTTCACTTTTCTCCCGTAATTTCTAACAAAATATTTTTGAAGGGCTCCATTGGAGGCTAAAAATAACTTGGGGATGCGCGACTGTTTGGGAGCGCTGCCGGCGGGTTAGGCCACTTCTCTAGATGTCGCTACAGCGCGCGCCAAAGCGAGACCCGTAGGAAACGCCCACTTTCCAGAAGCGCTGGGATTTAAAGCCGATCGAGTCATTAACCGGTCAGCAATCGAGATAAGCCATAAATAATTAGAATATTTGCGGAAAGAAAGCAGGGAAGAAATTGAGAGCACCGGATCCGTTATTAGTATACGTACCTATACGAGGTGGACATAGAGGTTTTAAGGAATAGAGAAAAGGTTAACCGGACAAAATGCTATTGACTGATAAATATATAGACTACTTGATTAGCTCAAGCAGCCTAGGTGACTATTTGTCGCCGTCCCATTTCGCATTGAGATGCCAATAAATTATGGTAATGCTGATGATGATTTACGAGGTGTTACGAGCATCATTATCCGCAGCCTTGATGATTACCATCATCAAGGCTGCGGATAATGATGCTCCTTAAACTAAGCCGAAAGACACCAAAGCAAAAATCATTCCATCAAGCAAGCATCCACCGAGCACTAAGCCAAGCGAGCCGTACGACGACAGACGATCCCGCTTTCGCTTCCTTCTGCCCTCGCTGCGACAGACAACGAGCTCGGTTGAGCAAACACGAGGATGACGGCCGTCGCGCACCGCCACGCGTCGAGACGGACGCGGCGAGGCGTCATCAGAGTCGCCGCGGCAGGCCTAGCGCGGGACGCGTATTCAGCACAGAGCTAACGACCTGGACTCATGTATAGCCTGACGACGACCGCGGGTCGGCCATTAATTAACCAGTCGCGACGGGGGAACCAACCAAACCCGCCCTTTATCGTTCGTGTACACGACCTTCTGCAGAGATGCGACGCGATCGCAGATATCCCTCGCTGCTGTGTACGGTCGACCGCAGCCTGTCGAGGCACGGCGACGGGGTGCGTAAGCACAAGAGCTCGCGCGTCCTCGGAGACAACACCATGTAGTCTAAACGACACCACACGTGGGACAAGTGGAGCGGATTGGCTGATCCACTTTCCTGTTTCCTCTTTGGTGCTTTCTCTGTTTTTCGTCCTTGTCGCGGCAACTGTACGATCTAGTTAACCTCGTTCTCGGTGCCACAGCGCGCATGTGTGAATTGAAATCAATTTGCGCGCTTTCTTTTTCTTTCTCTTTACTGGTCCGGCAACTCCTCTTGGCCGCTTCTGTGTGCCCTATTTGAGTCGGCAAATTCGGTAGCAGGATTACAACCCGCTCCTCTCCATATTCTTTCACTCCTCTCTCCTGTCGCCCTTATAATCGGCGAGGTCACGGAAATCAAGCCAGACTAATGATGGCACACAATGGTATATGCTTGGATGTTCGCCATTTAGCTGTCGCCTTTTCTCGCTCTGCTTATTCATACTGTATCACCTGCAGGTCGCATTTGCACCGTGTGTTTTGCAAGTCTGCAGCGACTGTTATAGAAGAAGAGAAATATATTAATTAAAAATGAGGGATGATGGATTAGTCAGGAAAGCAGGTTTCTCTAAGAAAAGGAAGAGGCGCAGAAAAAGATAAACGTAAAGCAGCTTTACTTCTTTCTTTATTTTTTTTTTTGGGGGGGGGGGGGGTACTGGATCGAACTTCGGGTCGTTTGAGCTGCTGATGAAAATGTCAGTTACAGTACGAACATGTCTGCTGCAACCAGACAGCCATATTCGGAGAGGTCTGTGACCAAGACAGAGATCGACATACGAGCGGTACGCCGTGCACTTTTGACCATTTGATGATACCTAGTGTTTATTGGCGCAAGGGCCAGGGGTGGCCAAAGAGCGCCAACTTTTGACCATTTCTTTTTGGTGTTCTGATTCGGCGTTCACGTTACCCAGACGTTCCTGGTCCACGCTGCTTTCCTTATTGCGTCACATGGTCCTTCCTGGCAAGTTAGATTTCCGTGGTCAATAAATATTTTTGCATAAATATTCATAACCATTATGATAGCTACCCAGCGTTGTCGCTAATTGAAGTGCAAAAAAAAGCTCTAAATTAGCAATAGCGTACCCCCCAAAATGACCGAAGTAAGTTTAAGTATACAGCCACCTCCTTGCGCAGAAAAAAAAAATAATAAAAACGGCCTTGGATGGCGTCATCCAACAAAGGACCTCCTTTGACAAAAAACAGCTCAAAGCGACAAGACCGTTTGCCAACACAGGCTTTGGGTGCCTACACGCGCGGCAGCTGTCACCGTTTTCGTGTGCGGGAAGAACGGCGCAGGCAGTGACCTAAATCAGTGAAGTGGCAGCTATATGGTTCCGGGCACGGCTGAAAGAGCGCGGAACACTCAAGCCCATTAGTTTACCAAAAGAAAAAAAAAAGGCATGGCCGCCGGCACTTTTTTGCGCCACCGTTGGACGCTGGGGACATTGAGCTGATGCGCTTTTCTGTCACATGAAAACGAGAGTCATTTTGATGCATCGCAACGCAATTGGGTCCCCTCAGCAATCGCCCAAAGATCACCGGTATAGTGCAAAGGGCGCCGTCGCCATACTGTCTGATCGAATATCGCATTTCAATCGCTGGACACTGTATACGCCACTCAGCAGAAGTCTGGAAGTCCAGTTGTCACTGAAGCTTTTGTAGCTTTGTGCGTAAACTATAAGAAAAGTTTACACCCTTTGAGTCGTATCTTGCCGCACAACAATAAACGACCTCTGTCTTGTCCGCGTTTCCTTTCTTTTACGCTGCGAGCCCGGCACTTCCCAGTAACAAACTGCAACAAACAGCAAGGCAGATGACGATTATCGTTTTGTGGCAGATATACACCCCAAAGGGTGTAACCTTTTATTAGAGTGTACGCACTAAACATTGTAACACTATTATAGGTGTATAAGGGGCGTTTGGTTTGAACCACACTCCCAAAAAAGTTTGCACCCTTTGGGGATTAACCAGACCCACAAAAGTAATCCTCATCTGTCTTGCCCGCATTTCCTATCTTTAACGCAGCGACCCCGGTATTTCCAAGTCAAGAACGGCATGTGCATTATAAGCTTGAGGTAGCATTCTCGAAAGGAAAGAAGCGAGCTGCGAGTTTTCAAGAAAGGAAACACAAGTAAGGCGGATGACGATTATTGTTGTGGGACAAGATAAGGCCAGACGGTGTGAAGTTTTTTAAGAGAACATGACACTCTTAATAACACGTTAACCCTTAAATAGGTAAGGTGGATTTGTTGATGGGAACAAATGAAGTTTTACAGCGAAGCTGTTTATGGCTAGGATCTGGCGGATCGGGTTCGCGCGTAGACCAACAATTTTTCATACGTGGGCCGATCCCAAAAATAGTGAAATACCGGGCTGACCCGCGGCGGAGGTGAAGCAGGCCTTAAGCACTCCCCATACGTAGGCCGATCCCGAAGACTGATACCGGGCTGACCTGCAGCGGAAGTGAAGCAGGCGTTAAGCACCCATCCTGATTTTTTTTTTCTTTTTTGGCGTGTAACCAGTATGACGTTAGTTGCGAGATATCACACGAAAAGCTGCATGAACTAAACAGTTATCATTGCCAAACTCTCGAGTCAGATATTTCGGTGCGCATTAGGAGGTCAGAATCAGCACACAGCTTTCAACTACAGATTCTCTCATTGTAGGTGTAGTTTGAGCTAGCTGTCGAGTGCAGTGAAATTTCCTACAGCCTTCAAACCCAGAGAGAGAGCAAGAGAGTAATAAAGGAAAAGGGAATGAGGTTAACCAGATCGCAATATCCAGCTTGCTACCCTACACTGGGGGAGGGGAAAAAGTACGATAGAAGATAAAGGAACAAGACATGCCGCGAAATCAAAAACACGCTGAATCGTGCGTATAGTCGTCCAACCGGGCAGTTGTCCGAAGAAAGCACGGGATTTTCCGTGCTCACAATAGTGCACGCCACTTCTGCATTTTCTGCGCACGAAATGATAGCCTTGAGTAATCTACGGCATTTATGGGTCTTGCCGTGAGAGAAAGGAATACCTTTTGTGTTGTTAAATTTTTAAATGCATAGATGACGCCTGAGGACAGGGCTGCACTACCTTTCGCTACGCGAACGGTCCATCGTGTCCAATTCGTCATCGTTCCTCGGCTGTCACTATACCGTGCACGATGGAACACGGGCAATGTAGCATAACTGCAAAGTGAGAGTATACGAATTTCGATTTGTGCGGGAGAAAAACAATTGAGAATCCTGAAAAGTTGAGCAACCGCAAAATGGACAAAAGCGATATCAATGCGAGGCTCGCAGTCATTCGACTGAAGCTGAACAAGTAATTCCGCGCCAAATATTGTTCGGGTATCGCGCTTGTCAATCTGAGTCGACAAGAAGAAAAAAGAAAAAGACATTCCTTTTGTATATCCATAGCCCGCCCTCGCGATACTCCTGAAAAAAAAAAAAGAACAGCGTTTGCAAAATTAAAAGCGCGCGCTATCGGTAGTCACTCGGATATCGGTAGCGAAACTCGACAGGGCCACATGGGCAGACACGCGCAAACAGATAATAATATAATAATATTTGGGGTTTTACGTGCCAAAACCACTTTCTGATTATGAGGCACGCCGTAGTGGAGGACTCCGGAAATTTTGACCACCTGGGGTTCTTTAACGTGCACCTAAATCTAAGCACACGGGTGTTTTCGCATTTCGCCCCCATCGAAATGCGGCCGCCGTGGCCGGGATTCGATCCCGCGACCTCGTGCTCAGCAGCCCACCACCATAGCCACTGAGCAACCACGGCGGGTGCGCAAACAGATGGCGAAACAACCGAGCAAACTTCAGCCGAACGGTTACGCGGGCTGAGTTAGCTGGACGCACTTTTTTTTTTCTACGGCGCGCATCAAGCTTGTCGCGAAATCCATACATGCGCAACTTGCGTTCCTCGTTCTAAATCGGGCGCATGTTTTCATTGCGCTTTCGAGAGATAAAACACTATGCACCTCAGCGCACGTTGGTATATAAAGTGATGGATGGGATTCGATTCTCCGAAGATACACCGCAGGCTGTCTACGGCGCCCTATGTAAAATTACAGCTCCAGACGAATTTCTACCGACCGGTGCTATTTCAGCGCGCACCCGAATCTGGGTGATATTGCGCCAGTAACGGCCGGGAGTCGAACCTTCAACCTGTCCTACGTCCAATATGCGGCAAAAGCGGACAGAATGCGAGAATTCACGTTTTACCCTTTGCTATTCCATTATCATCGGCCGTTTCGGACCTGTCCATTGGGTCGCAGCGCAGGCCACGAACGAAGCGCCAAAGAAAGGAATAGAAATGGCACGGAATCATCACATTATTCCGTCCCATGATTCCGTCCCGCAACCGAGCATTGACAAGATCGCCACGTCCACTGAAGCGGGAGAGTATACGTTGCTATCAGAGAGGTAGAAATTTTGTCTGATTTCTTTTAATCACCAGAGTTGTAATATTACGAGGTTCCGCGAAACTTCTGGTGAGATCATAAGAGCGAGCGAAAAAAAAATACATCAGCAGTTGAAAAAAAAAAAGGAAGAAAGGGAACCGTCTGCGACAAGTCTGCTCAAAGAAAAGAAGACAAGGGAATTACGAGTGGTCATAAAGAAAGTCCGATGTGTCCGAGTATATCAAGAGAGGGTAGGGTGTAAAGACATGGCATCAATGGCGACCTTCTATCTCTTCAAAGTTCCTCTCTTCAAAGTTCCGAGCGCCCCCAAAACAGAAGCTGCAGCTGAGAGATAAGCTGCTTACTGTCAACTTCTTTCCGAGCGGTTATCGGGGACGCTTTTATCTCGTACGGCCGGTGGCTGCCCGACGCCATGGTGCGCTTTTGTCGTTCACTTTCTTTCAAGTAGCCCGGAACGAAACAAACAAGCAAGATAATAATAATAAATAATAGAAGATGGCAAACAAAACAAGCGACGAATAAGCTGTGCCTTCAAAGCGGAAGTGCTGGTGGATACGAAACCGTCTCTCGAAAAGCTTATTAAGCCCAACAGGCAGAGACGTCGACGTTGATGAAAAACTAAAGACGCTTAGTCAGTGCCGAAGGCCACGTGTGCAACTCCACATTAGTAGGAATTTACCAATAGTGAAGGATAATGAGCTTTTACAAGAGGACGAACAGCAAGATGACCATGGTGAATTCCGTTTATTCTAAGCAGATTACCGCTGTTTGATTTTTATTGCGAGAATATTTGTGATAATTTTTGTCGTCGTCCTCGTCGTGACGTTCCGCATATATTTAGGTATACGCATGCTACCTATATGCCACGCCATGCTATATGGCATGCGGTATATGCGGGTTATATGGCCACACAATTCTATCAGTAAGGTTGCTCGTACCAGATCTCACATTCTTGATAAAATTATTCCTCAGAATATTGAGAATGACCACCCACAGAGAAATGTCATGAAAGAAAACACCGGCAGCCTTTAACTCAAACCTTCTCAGCCTTAAATATTAAAAGTGCGAAACAATAATAGAGCTGGAACCTGAAAATTATGGTTTTATTGGTGCGGCTGTGCGCTACGTCCGAGATAGGCCCAGTAAAATGGTGAGAAACATATTCGATACGGAAAAGTGGCGGTAACGTGCCTAAGAAAGATGTTGGCAATAATTAATAAACATAAATGAGATTGTGCAATGGCAGGATTCAAACAGAGGACTTCTAGCACAACAGCTCGTTTACTTTGTCAGCTTACGTTTACTTCAATTCATACTGCCACTACAGCTACGAGTCTTACACCTCTTGTCATATACTAAGATGTTCCTATCGCATTCATTGCTTCGCCCTTACGGAGAAACTGTGATATTTTTTATACAGTCGCTTTCGACTTCTCTTTTAGCTTGTTAGCGTTTCCCCATTCCGCCACAAAGAAAAAAAAAGGCATTTATACCGGGTGTTTCAGCAAACACATTAAAAAATTTGTAAACGTTGCCTGTGCCAGATAGCACATATTCTAGTCCATGAACTGGTCTACTCGAAGAGGCGGACATTCCTTCCACAAAAAAGTTAATGAATAATTGACTAATTAAACATAATTATTAAGTTTCACCTAATTACCTTATGGCACATATCACTATTTACAATTTCTAGCCGGGACTTCTAAAGGCGGATCAACTTGGAACGAATTACCAGGATGACACTACCTCCGAGATATTAATTTGCGAACTTCACGGAAGAATGCATTGGCGTTCCAGTTACTTTTGCGCTTCAATATATGAAAGGACGTTTCGTTAAGAAAGTAAGTGGAATGACGGTGCATTTGTACAGCAAGTTTGGCGACGCACATGTCGTAAATGGTGCCATCCACACAATTCTCTTCAAGTGGATATGCCTGGCAGTCTCACACGCTTAGAATTTGTAAATTGCAATTGCGCAATAAGGTAACTAGATAAAATCTTCATTGGCGAGTTTTAAATGCGCAAGCATTTCTATGCTTGGCCATCGCAAAACCGTCCATTCCTGCGTTCGTCCGTCCGTCCCGTAAGACGATCGCTTTGAACATGGCGCCCGCAGCAGCGAGCGAATTCACCTGCGCGCTGCAGCCTCTCGCTTCGACGCCAACGAAGCGGCGTGAACACAGCGCACACGAAGCTATCAGCACTCGGTGAACTCTGCCGCTTTCGCAGGTACACGGGCCCGCGCAGCCATGCTACACGTAGCAGCCGCCAGAGCACGGTTCATCACAGTTTACAGTGGTTCAGTGTATTTAACAAATGTTGAATGCATTTCCTTGAGTCGCTACATTTCCCTAGTAATTTAATCGCACGTCTACATCCGCTCCTCGCTATTCATAACACGAGCGAACGGTGCTTGCACTCGCTTCTTCTACGTCGTCTGGTGCAGGTCTCGCTTAACAGTTCGGTGTTGCAACCGCGCTTCTTCGTTTCATGTTTATTTCGTGGTCGTTCTCGCAATTAAACGAAACACGCCGGCATACTACCACGAAACACCACGCCAGTACTACGAAATGCACACGCATCACTTACGTAACTCCCTGGGGAGATTCTGCGTGTATTTTTACAGCGCAACTGTCTATAGCTACCCTCCGGAAAAACCCCTGCGGCGAACAGAAAACGCCTTGCGGCAAAGCCAACTTTCTCGCGAATTCTCTGTAGCTCTCAATCTAATGTAGGTATCCTGTGGAAAAATCGCACTGAAATTGTCTGCTAAGACGACTCGGTCATTACGCCGACTTTCGTTTACTTGTCATAATTAGTTCGTTAACAGTGAAGTTGTAAACGTCACAGGATTCCCGTCTGCTGTCAATACATAGGCATCTGAGGAGGGAACATGGTTACAGAAAACGGCCGTAATTCTTGTTTTATCGAAACTATCCCGAAACAAGTTATCTGAAAATTAACCGCTGAGACGACTAACATTACGCCGAATTTCATTCACTTTTCATAATTACGTAGTTTAGAGTGAAGTTGTAAATAATGTGGAATTCCCGTCTACTGTCAATACATGGGCTTCCACAGGATGTCACAGGGACAGCCCATATTTGTCCGCTAGAATAAAACTCTAGTTCTTCCAAGTTTCATTCAGCTAACTAACAAGGAAGTGTGCTCAATCGCCAACTACAAACAAACACGTTTTGTTTCGTGCACTCCTTTGGACTCCCGCCTCGGTCAACGCATATCGTCGCTCGCGTCGAGGCCCGGTTTAACGGCCACCTGCGTCTAAATGGCGATCCGTCGTAGCTGCGTCGACAACATCTGCGTCTTTAGAGCGGCGTCGTAAAAGCCCTTCGGCAGTAACTCTATATGAAAAACGCAGTGCGTGACGTAGTGCGCGCCTTATATTCCTTTGTATGTCGCATAAATGATATATACACAGTTATATGTATAGTTACATATGAACAAATCTCTATACTAACATAATTTATACCCCCAAAACAGCTTCGCTGGTCAACCACCTTCAGAGGGTGGAATGACTCCATTTTTTTTTCATTTATTAGTCGATTATTCATTTCACTTTCCAATACAAGTAATGTCCACCTCTTCGAGTAAACCAGCTCATGGACTAGAATTGTGATATCTGCCAAATACTTTTTCTTTTAGTTATGAAAGTGTTCGCTGAAACACCATATATATATATATTAGATATCAGCCTGTTTTACATCCACTGCACGACGATCGCTCCACCTTGTCTTCTGCCGTCTTCGACTGCGTTTCCCTTCTCTTGGTACTCATTCTGTAACCCTAATGGTTCAACGGTTATCTAACCCGCGAATTACATGACCTGCCCAGCTCCGTTTTTTCGCGTGATGTCAATTCGAATGTCGGCTATACCCGTTTGCTCTCTGATCCAAAACGCTCTCTTTCTCTCTCAACGTTATGCCCCGAAATTTTCGTTACATCGCTCTTTGCGCGGTCCTTAACTTGTTCTAAAGCTTCTTTGTCGGTCTCCATGTCTTTGCCACATATGTCAGCCCTGGTAAAATGCACTGATTGTACACCTTCATTTTCAATGATAATTCCACTTCCAGTGAGGAGCTGCCAATGTCTGCCGTATGCGATCCAACCCATTTTTATTCTTCTATGAATTTCCTTCTCATGATCAGGGTTCCCTGTGATTAGTTGACCTAGGTAAACGTACTCCCTCAAAGACTTTAGAGGCTGCCTAGAGATCTTGAACTCTTGTTCTATTGCCCACCTATTCATCATTATCTTTGTCTTCTGCATATTAATCTTCAACCCCACTCTTACACTCTTTCTGTTAAGGTCCTCCATCGTTTGTTGTAACTTGTCTGCAGTGTTGCTGAATAGAACAATGTCATCGGCAAACCGAAAGTTGTTGTGATATTCGCCGTCGATCCTTACTCCTAGGCCTTCCGAGTTTAATAACTTGACTACTTCTCCCAAGCACACAGTGAACGGCATTGGAGAGATTGCATCTCCCTGTCTGACTCCTTTCTTTATAGGTATCTTCCTACTTATGTAGAATTATGGTAGCTGTGGAACCTCTGTAGATATTTTCCAAGATATTTACGTATAAGCAGCCTGTAGTCTTTAATTACGTAATGCCTTTACGACTGCCGGTATTTCTACTTAATCAAACACCTTTTCGTAATCTGTGAAAGCCATGTAGAGAGGCTTATTGTACCCGCGGATTTCTGGATTACCTGAATAATGACATGGATGTGATCCATTGTAGAGTATCTCTTCCTGAAGCCAGCCAATTCCCTTGGTTGACTAAAGTCCAGTGTTGCACTTATCCTATTGGAGATTATTTTGGTATATTTTATATAATACTGGGAATTTTTAAATTCTTTAACGCCTCCTTTGTCTGGATTAACATAATGTTTGCATACTTCCAGTTTTCTGGGACCCTTGCAGTCGATAGACACTTCGTATAAAGAGTCGCCAGTTTTCCACACACACACACACACACACACACACACACACACACACACACACACACACACACACACACACACACACACACACACACACACACACACACACATATATATATATATATATATATATATATATATATATATATATATATATATATATATATATATATCATGGCGTATATATATACGCCATGAAAGATAGAGAGAAAGAAAGAAGGGCACAGTGCCTTTCCACTCTATGAAGGATGACCAGCGAAACTGCGTATGTGGCCCCTTAATGGCGAACTGCACCTCCGCCGCGGGTCGGCCCGGTATAGCGCGATGTTCGGGATCGGCCCACGTCTACATGTTCCGGCCCACGTCCCGGGGGAATTAGCCCTTAACAGCTTGGCTGTGAAAGTGGTTACGTCTGTGTTTCTTAATTATAATTACATTGATTGATTGATTGATTGATTGATTGATTGATTGATTGATTGATTGATTGATTGATTGATTGATTGGTTGATTGATTGATTGATTGATTGATTGATTGATTCCGACGACGAAAGAGGGTGCAGTGGCACGAGTACGTTCGCGGGGCAGCGGCGAAGGGCGCCAACGAGCCAGCGGTGGAAGACGACGACGGGGGAACTTAACAGCCCTTAACTTAGCCCTTAACAGCTCCGCTGTATAAGAGGTAATGAGGCATGCTGTAGTGGAGGACTCCAGATTCATTTTCACTACTTGGACGTTCTTGAACGTGCACCCGAACTACGACACACGGGCAGTTCTTTTGTTTTTTCTTTCTCTTTTTTTGTATTCCGCCGCTGTCTGAATGCAGCCCCAGCGTCTGAATTCGGAGGGGGACGGAATGCAGTTCGTCCACAGATGTGGGCGGAATGCAGTTCGTCCACAGAAAACGCAAACATTTCAGAAAGGGGACGGCTTTCAGGGCTCATAGAATATAGATGTCAGCGTTCTTGCACTTCTGCAAGTGTGGAAAACTACAGAGACGGCTGCGTAATCTTATTAACGGATTTTCCACGTCGGCCAGGATGCATGTTGAAGTCGAACCATCGGGTTGACGTAGCAAGATGCCGAGCCACTTCAAATCCGACTACGCTGTAAGAATATTGTGCACCATGAATCCGACGCATGTTGGTCGTTGGCCATCTTGGTTTGCGTTCGGTGGACGAAAGCAAATGAAGGCGTCCAAATGGCCAATTTGACACCATGACGAATGTTGGGTTTCGAATATAGAGGCGGTAGCAACACCGCGTTTCTAGAGGATTCGCAGCAACGCGCTCTGACGACCTGAGAAACGCCTGTACACGCTGGCGTCGCAATAACAAGTGGCGTTCAATCATGAACCGGAATAAAGGAAGGAACGCAGGTGTCTCCACCAGGCAGCTAGCGAAACGCGAACGCTACTCTCGCCGGAAAATTGGCACGACGAAGGAGAAAGAAGTCCGCCACTCCACGCGCCGTCTCACGAGGCTCGCGAACGCTGTTCGATTCCTGCCAGGACAAGCGAGCAAGCAAGCTGCTCGACTCGCCAGAATACCTTATCTTAGACCGCAGCAGGCGCCCGTCCTCCCACTGCGGGCACGGCTCTTCCTGAAGCCCGGCCTTTGACGCCATTCCACGGCAGCCCGAAGGCTGACGACGACTGCGAGGAGACTGCGGGAGCGTGTGCTAACGGAGGAGCGAGGCCTAGGGCGTGCGCCGAGCTGTTGCCTTCATGGCGCAGGAGGAGGATTTGGCAAAGATGAAAGCAGCCCCGCCCAAGACTTCCCGGGCGAAGTGGAAGCTGGCTTGTGTTGACGATGGCCGCAGTCCATCTCAAGAGGGCATCACCGTCAAGCGATCGCGTGCAAGGCCTACCAATAAGAACCCGTCTCCACCAACGACGAGGTCCCTGTCTCTGAAGCCAGCAACGCCGAAAGCCATCCCCACCACTGCTTCTGCCAAGGTGAAAAAGGCCTCAGGTGAACCAGCACCAGAAGCCTACGTGAACGTTCCCTCCACCAGCAATGGACTTTTACGGAAGGCACAGAGGGTGACCCGCAAGACGCCATCGCGTCGCTCCTCCCGGAGCGATACCACCTCTGCCGCCATAACGCAGGAGGAGCCGCCAGCCAACAAGGAAGCGGCCCTGCCCAATACGACCCGGGCGAAGCGGAAGCTGGCTGCTGCCGACGATGGCGGTAGTCCATCGCAAGAGGCCACCACCGTCAAGCGGCCACGTGCAAGGCCTACCAATAAAGACCCGTCTCCACCAACGACGAGGTCCCGGTCTCTGAAGCCGGCAACGCCGAAAACCATCGGTACCACGGCTTCTGCTAAGGCAAGAAAGGCCTCAGATGAACCGGCACCAGACGCCTACGTGTACGTTCCGTCCACCAACAAGGGACTATCACAGAAGCCGCAGAAGGCAACCGGCAAGACGCCATCGCGGAGCTCCTCCCCGAGCGATGCCACCTCTGCCACCATGACGCAGGAGGAGGAGCCAGCCAAGAAGGAAGCGGCCCTGCCCAATATGACCCGGGCGAAGCGGAAGCTGGCTGCTGCCTACGATTGCGGTAGTCCATCTCAAGAGGCCACCACCGTCAAGCGGCCGCGTACAAGGCCTACCAATAAGGACCCATCTCCACCAACGACGAGGTCCCGGTCTCTGAAGCCAGCAACGCCGAAATCCATCGCCATCACGGCGTCTGCCAAGGCAAGAAAGGCCTCCGATGAACCGGCATCAGACGCCTATGCCAGTGTTTCGTCCACCACCGAGGAACTTTCACGGAAGCCGCAGAGGGTTAGCCGCAAGACGCAATCACGGAGCTCCTCCCCGAGCGATGCCATTTCCGCCGCGGCCAAGACTACCATGCGTGGACAGCGCTCGCGAGGTCACTCCAATGGCAGCAGCAGACACCGGGCGAAGAGGGGAAGGAACCGTGGCAGAATTTAGCCACTCGCCCCGCAGCGGCCGCGGTGGCCACAAGCACAAAGGCAGCCACCGAGGAACGTTCACCACCGACTCGGAGAGCAGCCGCGGAAGAAAGGGGGGTTGAAGCAAGAGCCGGAGCAGCACGTTTGCAGCGAGCACGAGCGCCAAGGATCGCAAAAAAAAAAACACCGTAGAAGTCATTCGTCGCCGAGCAGTAGAAATAGGCGAGTCAAATCGATGACGATTGAATTTCGAAGAGTTAGAATTTTGATGACGAATTTAAAACATTTAAGACAATTGAATTTAAGAGACTGAATTCTGAATATGAATTTCGAAGTTTCCAAGAAAACGACGGTGAAGAAATCGTGGTCTGCGCGCCAGGGAAACCATCCAAATAAATTCTGCTTTCAAGGATCTTTGCTGTTGTTCAATTATTTTCTGCATAAAGGTTATAAGTACGGTTCTCTAAGGCGCGCGTTCCTGCGTTGAGCGTCAGCGACCTTCGGTTTAACTGCGCGAACGCACTCGTGCCACTTCTCGCGCGTTCGTAGTTGTTTTCCACACCTGGCTCCGATGCCGCTCCTTATGTCAGCGTTCCCATACTGCCCCTTCCCGTTGCAAAGGCGCTGACGCCACTGGCCCACTGTCAGTCGGTGCAGTGATTTCAGTCTCAAGTTTTTTGCCTCAATATACGGCGAAATTAAAGCACGTACCCAGCTGCGCTCGAATTTCGCATTAGGGAGTATCGTAATCGTCGGATATGTTTGTTTATTCTCTAACCGATCAAACTTCAGAAAATAGGCGGCATTAGTATTATGAAACACGCACAGGAAGCCGGATGAAACCGACGAAGGCTTCAAGCAGCTCCTCGTCAGCGTCTCGGACGGCCGAGTGGAGGACGGCTGGCAACGCTGTCGTAAGTGACAGCGGATGTAAAACGATTCAAGAGCAGGCCGTGGCCTCACACGAAAATGTAAGTCCGCAAAGTACCTGGGTCAGTGTCATGCAAAAATATAGGCCCGATTTCACAGAGAGCTCGAACACTCGAATTGTTCGTAAGGAAAAATGTCAGCCAAATCTGATGCTGAATGTGTCGTTAGGGAAGGCGGTCGTAAATGGCGCATAGCACGTACAAGCAAAAAGATTCCTGAAAATGTTTAATATTTTCAGTGCTTTGTAAAAAAAAAATCAAACCTTCCTCTATCGTGCGCTGAAATTCGTGTATGCAATTTATTCATCTAATTAGAGGTTAATTTTATAGTTAATTTGTATATCGGTTAGAGTAATATTATTAACGCGATGACGCAGAAGCATTCAACGAAGCAGGTGCAATACTCGTATATCAGTCTGGCTTCCGATAAGGTATAATGTCTGCGCGTCCTTTTTAGAAATGTCGCAGGAGAATACAGTGAAAGTAATGCTTAAATGGTAGAGCACCACAATGGTAGAGTAACCCGCATAGTCAGAACCTACCAATATACGTGTGGTGCGCTGGATGCCACATGAAGTTGGGGCTGCACTCAAACTTCCCGCGTGGAGTGCATGATACCGAGCGCTTGATTACATGTTTTGTTTATTACTTACATATCTTTCCAATCTCTTAACCCAAACGGCGGCAGGCTGCGACGCCAGTGGTTTCATACCGTTACGCGATTTTCCTTTCCTTTCATTCTCGACATGGCACTGTTCCAAATTTGCAAGTCGTTCGAGGCACGCACTTCATTCTGGTTTTGGGCGGCGCTTTAGTGTTCGTCACAGTGTCCGCGCTCGAAGACATTAACGAGACTTGCATTCTTAACATTCTTCACGCCCTTTCCGGAATGTTTTTATCTACGTCTCTAACCGTTTTGCCACAAACATGAGTCACTGGGTAGTCCGTAGTCTAATGAGTACAGCATCAAGCTGCTGTGGTGAGGGAACCCACATCGAAACCAACCATTGGCCCAATTTGGGTCACTGAGTATGTGAGAATGGGTACGTTCCGCTCTTCAATAAATCTTCTTCACGCCAGGTTGGGTCATTGGGAAAGTGCCACTAGGCGTGTGCCGCTCTTCAATGAACCTCTTCAGAGAGATGTAGATTATAGGGCACCCAAACATTGGGGACCCCTAGCGCTTGCTTACGTCTGGGGCTGCGTGCCCAAGCAGAAAACCCGCCGCACAAGTCCCTTAGCAGGGTAGACGCTGACGCGTGGAGACAACTACAAACAGGGTCGTACCCTAACCGTAACGTGCTAAGCAAAATGCAATCCACACTATACAAGGACTAATGTCCAGGGTGCAATGAGAAACCCGCCTTATACCACAAACCATGGGCATGTCAACAAACTGACGTAGTCCCAATCATATCACACCCAAGTGCGGAGCAATAGGATGAACTGCTGTCCAGTGACCGCTGCGGAGACCAGCTAGGTCTAGTGCGGCGTGCACGACATTGCGATAGAAGACGGACGAAGCAGAGGGTGAAAACCTCCGGGGAAGACACAAGCAGGAAGACTCCCCTGAAGAATCCACCCCAGCCGCAGAAGAACACAATTACTAGAGCTCAATAATGTTTTCACTCACTCACTCACTCCTTAAACGCAAGGCACACATGCTCTCAACAGGTTGTAAAGCTGTTCATGTGGCGTTTTCAATGCCTGAATGCAAAGCTAGCCTTCAAACAACAAATAAAATAAATGCTTTTCACGAAAGATAGTTAAGTTACACGCCAAATGTCTCTGTCGACACGAAGCAAACAATGTTTATTTTTATAGGTGTGCTTAAAGACGTGCCGAAACAGTCCACAAAGCTAGAAATTCTGGCGACTGGTACGGCAAGCTTGTAGCGGAATTGTATTTTTGACCGTCGCGATCGACGGTTCTTCGCTTCCCGGAGGAGAAAAGCTGGCGGGAGATGGAAGAATGGGAAGGCACTGGCGTGTTCGACACCTATCGTCGTTTTCTGAAAGCCATGTTTTGGCTGCCCCTCGTCTGCCCAAGTTTCAGTTCACTTCCCGGAAATTATCTTTCAAGACAGGAATAATGAAACCTCTTTGGGGCGGCGATGTTATTGTTCTGCGCAGGCCGCTTCGAGGAACCAAGACGTGCCGCAGCACATATTTCTTGAGTATGCATGCCTCTCGCGTCCCGTAATCTAAAGCTTACTTCTGATGCCAGCTTGGGTCACTGACTATATACCACTGGGTAAGGCGTCAGAGGCGTCACTCGGCTTACGGACACCCTGTGCGGCCATCTGGACGCACAGGGTGGATATTGGAGGGTGGAAAATTGGAGAGATAAAAATGCCCCGCACAAGGCACTATACACCAGAACACCGTGAATTCAAAGGGCGCCGCCATATTGATGAGCGCCGGTCGCGCCATCTATCCCAAGCGCCGCGAAGTAAAAGTGGGCTGCCACGCCAGGAGATGCGACCCGGCGCGAAAGCGAAACTTGGGCTTTTTAGCTGCGCGGAAGGCGTGTTTCACGTTTTTTCTAACCTGTCATTTTCGCTGTCTGGATTCAATCAAATTTCAAGACCTCGTGCAAGTCCACAATGGACACACTGAGTGCTGTGCAGACTGCAGAAGCGAATACATCGGGTAGGTACGCTATTACGTTACGTTTGTACAAACCGCGCGCTATATGCTAGGACACCTGTGAGCTTTTTGGCACGTAACCTGTGAAGGAATTTACAGCACTGTGTTGGTGCCATATATTATTAAAGCACGCAGAACACTGTCATCTGCGCTTTCAGTTTGGTCTTGTTTGTAATGGTCTCTACTGGGTTGGCCGCGCTTGGCAACCAACTGGCGAGGTCGTTTGACTGCCTGGTTAGCAGACGCCTGCCCTTCACCACCTGCACACTGAAAACAAAATAGATGTTATAGTAAGAAGGGCTGTAGTTCTTTCCCATGCCATCACTTTTGCGAAGATATAAAGTCCTCTCAAAATGAAATAGAAAATACACCAGGCCAATTGTATCGTGCAACCACTTAAGAGTACAACATTCAGAACAAAAGCCTACAGCACTCGAACAAGCAGCATATGATGCTAAACCTGCACTCATTGGAAAATGAGGTACTACAGTAGTTATAATGTTCAACTACATGAGCAGTCAAAGCCCGTATAACAGGGCGAGCATGACAGATGCAGGTGTTGTACAGTTGCACAAACCATGACAGGGCACGTAAAATTACCATCCCTACTTAAAGCTGCATCATCAGGACCCCTTTGGTACAAGACAACAACCGCACCTGCATTCCAAGAAATTAGCCCCACCAACTGGAGCTACCTGGTACCAGACCTGTTTCGCTTGTGCGAGGCCATCGGATTGTTGGCGCTCCATTAGAAAAGAAAACAGTAAAAAAAAACTAGTGAGAACGATCAAAATTTTGTTACAAAATACAAGAATAATTAAGCACCTTATTTTCCTCGCCATATGAACGGAAATATTTTGCGCTTTGCCCCGCATAACAGCCCGCACGCAGTTTAGAGCTCAGGAGGCTCAAATGAATTCGTTACGAATGACACCTGCAACACCAGCTCGTAAAGGTAGGTGCGCTTCAAGAACACCTTCGACGACGAGTAGTCGTCGTTTACGTTTTTGTGGACGCATGCTACGTGACGAGCAGACTTCGGTTTACTTTCATTAGCAATAACGCTCACCAGCAAGGCCTACAACTTGTCGTTCACGCTTAATGGTCGTTCCGTGCACCAGCTGCAAGTATCGCTAACCGCAAACTCAACTGTTCCACTTAACCGTCGGGAGCTCTGCCTGAATGAAAACACGAAAAGCCTTTTTGTGTTATAGCCAAGGCGAAGCACGGGCGCGGGATTCTGCTCTGTAGGCTTGTTGCCCAGAAAGTGCTCGGAGCAAACCTGCGTATTACGTTTGTAGTGCGCAAAGTTGAACGTGGCACCAAAATATACGCAGATCGAATACTCACTCGTGCATTTTCACTGGGTTGGTAGTTCTTCCCATTCACTGCAGCTATCCACCGGTGACGCAGCTTGGCATTCTTCGTTGCGGATGGAAATCGGCGCAGGCTGAAAACACCGCACCGGCACGATTCCCTACGTGTGTTGTGCTCTTCGCAAACAGCGCTAAGCAACCTGCTCCTTTTCCGCTGGTTGTTTTGGCATCCAAACACGACGCAATGATGCCCAGATGACTTCTTCTACTTTGGATCCGTGTGAGCGGGCACATTTCCGCACTTTAGAGCCCTAGAGCTGGCGTTTGCCATGTCTACTGGTCGCCGGCGAACACACTTTGGCAGCCCAGTACAAAATAGCGCCGGTCGACCGGGCAACCCGGGTGCGAGAGTATGCGTTCGGTTAGTCTGGGTGCGAGACTAGCGTGTTCTGGTCTATACTGGTAATAAAATCACCTCCAGCGCTTGTCGAATGGGTGCCACAGTGCTGCAATTCACTTGCCGAGGGGGAGAGAGGAGGCGAGACCCTCCTCAAAAGATAGGGAGGAATCCGCCCCCACCCCCGGGCCCCTCCTGACTTTAGGCACTGGGTATAGTGCTCTGGAACATTAAACTGTGAATATAACATTACTGAGCATATTGCAGCCGTTAAGAACGGCCCGCTGAGGTGGAAGTTTTGCCAGCCAGTTGCGACAGCGGCGTCAACTTTTCTAGAAAAGCCACCGTTACGCTGTAGCCTCGGCGCCGTTGTGACTAAACGCGATCGGCGGACTAACTATTGTTACTGAACCCGCCACCGCCGACCTGATCTGCTATGAGCGGGGGAGTTGCCGAGGGGACGTCTCCGGAGGCCTCTTCCCACGCGCCGTTCAAGACGCAAGACAATGGACAACCGGTGGCCGCGCTGCGGGGGTCAGCTCGGGGAATCGGATGTGCCGTTCCTGACGTCAGCTCCGAGTTCTGCGAAGGCCGTCTGACGTCGGTTGGGGACCGTGAACCTCGCGCAAAGAGGTGTGTGTATAAGCCCTCGTCTACGGTGCCCGGTCGAACGTTTCCCTCACCTTGGCATCGAGGGAGGACCGAGTGTTTATAAACCGCTGTTGTGCGGCTGCTCAGTGTACTTTCTCTCGCAGTCATGCTAGACTGATGGACTGTAACGTCCTGATGCAGATACTGTAAATAAACCCATATTCCTCGTTCTCGATGAGAAGCAGTCCTTCCCTTCAGCAACGTCCTCAGCGTGGATAAGTTGGACGACGGCATGGACCAGCTACCATCTAATTCATGCCCGACTCCAATCTTGACAACTGGTTACGAACGGTGGGACTGACCCCCCAATCCTTACAACTGGATGTCAGCGCTGGGATCTTCCTACAACTCTAACAACCCATATAATATCCAGAGTACCAAGACCCTGTCACAGAAGCTGGTGGTTGACCGCCGTGGATGCAGGAGCCGGTGATGCGGGACACGTTCTATGACTGTCTTTTGCATTTACCCAGGCCCAAGTGACAGCAGGTGTCAGGGCCAACAGCCCGAATACCCCAAAGATAAACTTCCTCCAACCGCGAAACGTTGCAACATTTGCTGTACTTGTGTAACGTTGATGGAAGGCGTGCGAGAAGTAACACTAGAAGATCGATAACGTTTTTAGTAATAATTACTTTCGAGAGTCAGCAAATGGTCACTGTAACTAGTTATATATAAATGCGGAATGCAGAAAAGTCCATCTCCTAGGATTCCTAGGTGAACGTAAAGGTGCACCTGACGATAAAGTATTGAGAGGAACGAGAGCTCAGAAAATATGAATAAATCCGCAACCGCACAACGAATTTCGGGCTTCGACTAGATATGCTAACAACATTGTCGTATACAGTTTTACTGGCTACTGCTATAGGCTGCTCGGGAATTGAACGCTTTCGGAGATCCCGTGGTCCGTTAACTTTTGGCGCCGGATGTACATTAGGGTGCCTGATGAAAACGAATACAAAACCATGCACTGTGGCCGCCTCTACTTCCAGGTGGACGTCTGTGGATCAATCCATCGACCAATCAAGCCCTTTGACAGTAAAATGAGGAGAAGTTGTGTTTATTAATCGCTGCAGAAAGACCTAGCCATGCAAATAATGCAAGTGATTGCTCCCTACTAGCGTCACATATCATAACCCACCTCTGTTGTGTCTCTAAAATGAGATAGCAGTATTTGTAAATAAAATAACATATGTATTAAATGCTGAGCCCTGAAAAAGAATGATAATAATAACAAGAAGAAGGCTATGTGAGCGCGCGAACCATATCAATGAATACATCAATCAGTCACTCCAGTCAGTCACTCAACCAAGCAATTGATTCATCAATCAATTCATCAATCGATCAGTCGGTCGGGCTAAGAACTATTCAATCAACACGCACCTTGTCACACGAGCGCACACGCTTTCGCAATTTTTGTCCACAGGACAACGCCCGATTTGTTTTGTACAGAATGTTTAGTAGTACAGCAGTAGCGCGGAGACCATTGAAACGAAGAAAGTCCCGTTAAAACATAACATGGAGGTTGCGACTGATCAATTTATTCCTATCTGATGGTTCTCGAAGATATACGTGCACTTCTTTTGCTGTAGCACTCTCGCTGATGCGAGGAACGACCATCCGTCAGAAGCGTACACATTAAAGTGAATAACGAAGCACGTTTCGAGGCGGTGAACAACGACGAGAATCAATTCACGCGAATTTACGCAAGCCGCTCCGAGGCAGATTCTTTGTTTGGCTCCGAGAGACGCGCCAATAAAACAGAAGCCGTCGATGGCTCTTGTACACCCGCCACGGCGGCGCTTCTTTCCCTTCTCTTCTATCCAAATCTGTATAAGCCCAAACTCCTCGCCAGCAAGAGTGCTACATTACGCGCTCAGAAATCCGTTATGCAACTAAGAGTCCGACGGCACACGAACACGAAACAAAACTTAAGTGAGCCCCCGACCATTCCAAGCACGAAAAAAGAGCCTGGGTTTGCCTTGGTCTCGCGACTCTCGCCTGCGCTTGAGGCGCCTTAAGAAGGTTTCGAGGATGAGCGGGGAAGGACGGGGGGAAAGAGCAGCAGCAGAAAGCGAGAGGGTAAGGGGCGCAGCGAGAAGCTTGACAAGTGTGAGAACCGCAGGAGACGGCCTGCAGCTGCCTCTTAACGAGAGCACTTCTCTCTCCTTCTATCTCTCTTGGCTGCGCCTTCTCTAAGCAGAGTTATTTGCTTTCACTCTCGTGGAGACACCTTTCTCTTGCCGTTTCTCTCGCGTTCTAGAGTCCGTCTTCCTCAAGGTCTGCAGAGGTCTCCGACACCTTTTCCTTCACTTTTTTTTCCTCCTCACCACCGAACGTGGTGTTGAGCTCTTTAAAAATACGCCGCGGCGAAAGGATCAGGGGAATATCACTCGACACGCCCGTACACTTTTAGAAGAGGTCGTCGAAACACCTCCTGGCTCTGAAGCTGGCGGTACGTGCGATTATCTGCGCAGTGCACCAAATCTAGGGCTCCGCCTTGTCTGTTCTTGTTCGCCACTTTTTGCTTTTTTTTCCACAAAATTGCACCACTCGAGCACGTATCTCCAGCTACGGGTTTGGCTCGCACCCATCCAAAATCGCATGTCACGAAGCCTACGGCGGCAGAACTATAGAGAGAGAGAAAACTTCATTAAATGTATATGCTGGGGTCAAGGGAGGCGGGGGCAAAACTAGAGGCTCTGCGCGATGCACTTCGCTTCTTTTATACCTAGAGTCCTGGAAAATGGGTCATAGATGTCATGGTCATGGTCAGTCAAGGCATAGATGACGATTTCGTGAAGCTGATAGGGACCACCAAGTGCATATCCGATGGGAAGGCCGCAAATGCAATGAAGCTGCGGAAGTTTACTGAGTAGTGAAGCAACGGTATCTTCTGTACCCACTGTTGTCCACGCTTTATGTTAAGGACATACAGGCGTGCATCTCTTAGGCCATCCACGAGTCTGTCACGTACGAGACGCTCTTCGACATGAGGAACCTGGTAGTTGCAACGCTCGAACAGCCTGCATAATTCGGTGTAATGAGCATCGACGCATTTGTCCGGTTCTTAAGTAGGCTTATGAAACCGAAAAGATTCTTAAACTTCATATTTTTTTTATGTACAATGTGCTCGGTGAAACGTTTTGCGAGAGTCTCGGAACACCGCAGGTCGTTTACGAAAAGCGAGAAGGCTTCAAAAAGGGGACGACTTTCAGGACTCGTACAACATAGAAGTGAGCATACTTACACTTCTGCAGAAGTGTGGCAAAGTCCACAGACGGCTGTGCAATCTTCGTAACATGTCTTCCACATTGGCAAGGACGCAACTTTATTGCAGTCGAACGCGTTGGGAGATATCGAGCCACATCAAGTTGGGCGCATGTTGCTCCTTGGCCATCTTGCTTCACATTCGGTATACGTCTCGCTCTCTCTGTCTCGATATATATATATATATATATATATATATATATATATATATATATATATATATATATATATATATATATAAAGAGAGAGAACTGAATAAAAATTTGTGGGATGGCCAGAATCGTAATGAAGTGATGGAAATTCTCCAAGGACTGAAGCAAGGATGACATCTTTGTCCATTGTTTTTCAGGATTTATGTTAAGGGCACAGAAAGACAAATTGAATACAACCAATTAAGATTTGATTTATCATACCCACGTGATGGAAAAATGATAGAGCAGAAGGCCCCCGCACTGGTTGGTGTATGCGGACAACATAGTGGTAGCGAACAATACTGGTTGGTGTATGCGGACAGTGCCAGAGATCTACAGACACCTTGTACTCTTGCTCGTACTCGTACTCGTAGATCGACCCGTATACGAAAATCCGTACAGTGGTAATCACCTTAAGGACGGAAGAGTGCTTAATAGTGAAAATGGCAACGAAGACAAAAAAACTGCGTTCGCCGTGGCACGAGATTGACGTCACCTCACGCGCCGGAGCGGCTTTGGAACGTCGGAGAAAATGGCTGTCACTGAATAAACGGGCGCAGTATTCCCACTCTTATGTGAGCGTTATTATGCTCCTGATCGTCCGGCCGGATGCCATTCCCACCCGGTAGCAGTCGTAACAGTTTAATTATAACAAATACAATCACTTTTTCCGCCACTGAAAAACAAATCTAGGTGCAACAGTGTGAAACGCCTGTCCAAGCTGTATCCGGCCGGTGAGCGGGGCCGCTGATTTAGGTAAAGGCGATGGTGGCACCGCCAACATTTCAATAAAATACACCTCAGCGGTGAGCCCGCGCTGAACCCACTCCCCCTATCTGGTACACTCTAATCCAGGAAGAAGAATCAACTACTAACATAAGGCCAACTCAAGAAACTTAATTTATATAAATGCACCACAGCTGGCTGGATTCTCGCTTGGTGAGAAATAGTCTTTCTCTCAAGTAAAGCAAGTAAGAAAAAGAATATTAACATAAGTAAGAGTAAGCACAATTGCACGTTGTTTCGGTGAAATAAGCACACCAGATTGAAAACTGTCAGCAGGGGAAAGAACACAGTCGCACACAAATATGACCGTAACAGCTTCTGTTACTGTGCCGAGAAACCAACGTGTTTCCTGTTTGCATATCTTGCAAGTGTGTGTCTATACATGCGAACTGCGGTTAACAGCGACGGTTCCAGTATAAAAAAAATTCTAGGGTTTTACGTGCCATAACCACGATTTCACAATGAGGCGCGCAGTAGCGGGGGGCTCCGAATTATACTGACCACCAGAGGTCCTTTATTGAGCCCCCAATGCACGGTACACGGGCCATTTTACATTTCGCCCCCATCAAAATGCGGCAGCGCGGCTGGGGTTTGATCCCGCGCCATTGCGCTAAGCAACCAACGCAATAGCCATTACGCCGCCACGGCGGGTAGTTCCAGTTTTGCTCTCGAACCAGAAAGAGAAAGGGAGAAAGGTGACCCCTCACCACGGATGCTTGAAACTCCTAGCATTTCACAAGGAAGGGATTGAGGACAGGCTAAAGGAATACAAGGAAAGTGAAACGAAAGTTTTAAATGTCGAACAACAATAAACATAAACAACAGAACGACGCTTTGCTAACTGCCACCAGATTTTCTCTGCACGATAGTTGTTCCCGAAGTACGTTGTCACTGTTGTCTAACTATACCTGGAGCAGATGTGCAAGGGATGCGTGCTGCACGCAGACGCACGCAAACACCGCTTTAATTAAGTAGTAATGGCTAATTGCCGCTTTCACGGGGACGCCCACGCCCTTGCCCCCTAACCCGACTAGAGTGATGTACCGTATTTACTCGAGTCTACGCCGACCGGGATTTTAAGCCAACGTCTTAAATTCCGACGGTCAGGAAAAAAGAAACATTTACACAAATGCAAGCCGACTGTGATAACAGTAACTGAAAACAGCCACGAAAAGCAAATGACAATTGTTACCAATGTTGCGCGTCAGCCATGCAATGACACCGCGTGATCGCTGCCACTGTGCCAGTGCCCCGGCCGACGCGAACTTTGAAGAAACAAATACCGTGCTCGCACTACACGCATTCCATGCGGTCAGAATGGCGTACCGTTACAGCGAGCTTTAGTATTGCGCGGCTACAGCTGCGCATAATAATTGCTACGGTGTTGTCTTTCGGCGCTGACGTCAGCGGCGGTGCCGTATTTCCAATTCCGACGGCTCCTAACGAAATCCTGGAATCTAAGTCGACCTACGAGTTTTGTAACGCGCGCTTTTGGTTTTGGAAACAATCTGCCTAGATTCGAATAAATACGGTATAGTGACCTGCGAAGCATGAACTTACAGAATCGCCATTACCAAGAACTGTAGCATCGAAGAAATAACTGCAGCGAATGCCCAAACGATTTTCCGGGAGAATCGAAATTCCTTTCTTCTAGCGAAAACAAAAGGTTTGTCGTGTTCTATCTCTAGCTGAGATTAGGTGCTTGAGGAACAGTGGAGAAAAAGCACGCTACTAAGCATAACTCATCCCTGAGTGCAAGGGAAGCGAGCCGCTTGCTTCTTTATTCAAGTGCAGCCTAGCGACGCGCTCTGCTTGGTAGTCTTTCGCAGTAATGAGATGTGACGGATAAAAAAAAGAAAGCAAATGCTCATACAGAATTAGTTTTACTTTGTGCGTAGTTCGTCCTTTTCAACCTTTTCATAACCTGGCCTGACATCAATTTGGAAGGGCATACGCATTATCCTAGACACAAGCTCGAAAAGCAATGACAGGAGATAAGGGACAAGTCCTCACTGCAGTGTTCAGTGCTCTTTCTATAACCCTGGCTTAGCTCTTGCTGTGTCATTCTACCTGCTCCGTCCACCTGCGCTGTCCAAAAGTCAGTAGAAATCGAGAGAATTCCATCGCCAATTTCGCATGCTTTTTGCGGCGCATGATAGCTGAGCTTCACAGCATTCAGGAATACATTTTTTTTGTCTTCTTTGGGATTATTTCCCAACGAAAAGGCCTTCAGCATGTTCGCTATTCTTCAAGTGCGCTTACCGGCCCATCTATTTTGACATACATAAGATGGCGGAAGCTGCCCTAAATGTGTAAGTAAAGCACGAGCACAGGATCTGCTGCCGCTGTGCCTTTTCTTTGCAAGCCTACCCTCGACTCAATAAGCCATCTCACGTAGCGTAAGCTAATCATGCGGAGAAGCCTACTTTCAGTATTAACGCAACAGCGTTAAGGAGCTCGTGACGCGGAAAATCTGATGTCGTTTCGGCAAAAATATTTTCGAAGCACCCATACCCTGGCCAATCACGTGACGCAAAGACGCGTTCCACTCTTAAAAGCGAAGCTTAATTAAGCGTCCTCCAATTTTTTTCGCATGCCCAATTTCAGATGTTGCATTATCATGGGCTGATTTCAATACAATTAAGAGTTACAATGCGTTGTCTTGGACTAAGAGCATTGAACGTATGTATACACTTTCGAAGACATACCCTGTGCGCTTCAAGGCGACCGAGTCATTTGCTGCGAATGAGCGCGTTTCGAATAACAACATATTCGCTGCGGTTCTTGGCGCTCAGAGTTTGCGAGGCTAGAATTGCGGCTTTTCGTGACGATAAATAAAATAAAAGAAATCGTTGCCTGCTCGCCAGTTCTTACGGCGCGGACTCGCTTTAACCTCTATCCAGAAACCATTTTCTAACGAACGCCAGACGTTCAACGAACGAGATACCTAGTTAAACCACAAGGAAACGAAGCGCCCACGATTCATCCGGATTATTGCCACAGACACGGAAAATCGGCTTTAGCAAATTTCTCTTCGGTAATTAATCAACCCTGCGAAGGATTAATATTGCGGAAACAAACCTTTTATTGAACGTTTGAGAATTTCATTCGTGCATGACAAAGAGGACCTTCCGTACGCAGCACTTTGGCGAAAAATTCCATCCGCGCAAGTTCTCGATACTTCAAGGAACGCTAATTCCGCTGTCAAGAAATATTCTGCACACTACTAAACATACACAAGTAATAAATAAATATTTTTGAAGACCGTAGCGCTACACCTTCAGTCGCAAGATTGATATTTAATTGAGAATCTTCTATTTTGCTACCTTGCGCAGGGAAAATGGTGAGGGGGCAAAGAAAGCGAGAGAAAAATATTGGAGAAAAAAAGAAGCAAGTACGCGAGAAAGCAGACAAGTTGCGGAATGCCCTGGAAGGCTAAAGTACCTTTAATACGGTACTCGAACATAGAAACTTCTTCAGAAGAGTATAGGCTTGGGCTGGTTGGTAATACATAGTTACACTGGAAGCACAGCGCGGGGAAGACGATCGACAAAGACTAGGCAGGACAAGCGCTTGTCCTGCTTAGTCTTTGTCGGCCGTCTTTCCCGCGCTATGCTTCCGGTGTAACTATGTATAGAAACTTCACTAGCATCTTGACCGACCTCGGATGTGACTGCTACATGATTGTGCGCTCCAAATGTGGCCGGTCATCGAGAACGGCCAACGGGGTTGCGAGCAACCGCCTGTGTGCGCTGCAGTGAGGACAAGGGCAAATAACTTGCTCACTAGTTTCCTACAGCAGATTTTAGAGATCATACTTGCTTATCGCGTTTCAATGGTTGTATTATTTTACAGCGAAGCTGAATATGGCTAGGGCTCCGTTATTTTTCGGGTGCGTTAACAAAAACTATCATCAGCAGTCATCATGAATGGCTCATATCTCCGTAAGCAATAAAAAAATGCAGTGGCTCATAGCCCCGTAAGGCAGAGGCTACAAGCACAGAGCAATGAGAACAGTACTTGCATTCTTCGTGTGTTCTGTCAAACAGTGCTTACATTCTGTGAACAGTAGGTCGAAAACTCATCATCAATGGCTCATGCCCCCGTAAGCAATGGATACCCCGGAGAAGCGCATTTCATTTGTGTTTTGCAGTTGCTATGGTACGCTATGATGAACGTCATTCAAGTCCTGAAGATCAACTCTTAGGTTGATGCAGGCGGCGCCCACGTCGGAACAGTAAGGCTTAACCTTACCGCCGTATCGTGGGCCTTCTGGACGGCCTGTGCTTGGTCTAAAAGAAGTCGACTGTTAAGGATTCGTCACAGTCTTTGAAAGACACAGGACACTTCCAAAGCATATGATCCAGAGTAATGTTGTCATTACAATTGATTTAAAAATTAAATTATGGGGTTTTACGTGCCAAAACCACTTTGATTATGAGGCACGCCGTAGTGGGGGACTCCGGAAATTTCGACCACCTGGGGATCTTTAACGTGCACCTAAATCTAAGTACACGGCTGTTTTCGCATTTCGCCCCCATCCAAATGCGGCCGCCATGGCCGGGATTCGATCCCGCGACCTCGTGCTCAGCAGCCCAACACCATAGCCACTGAGCAACCACGGCGGGTCTTCTCGCACTTGACTGGTACCTCTTGCATTCTTTGGGTGTTCTGTCAAACAGTGCTTACATTATGTGAACCGTATGTCATCATCATCTTTCAAAACTTTCATCAATGGCTCATACCCCCGTAAGCAATGGATACCCCCGAGTAGCGCATTTCATTTGTGTTCTGCAGTTGCTAATCTTGAGCCATTCCACTCGGTTGCAACCTACCGGTGTGCGACCGTCCTCGGCCATGTCGCACAATGAACGGAAACGTGGTATACACTCGAGTACACCCAAGAGCAAGATCGAGATGTTCATGTCAACGCGCTTTGAATTTGTCAGTGATGATAACACCCCGCCCATCATAGTCGTTGGTGATTTCAACATCGACTTCTCCAGACTGGACAAGAAGTGGTTCCTGCAATTTGTGGTGCAGTGCTTTGGTTTCATGTGGTACACAAATTGCTCAAACCCCACTACTCACCACCGGTCGTGCATAGATTTGACTGTGCCTAAGAACGTGTCCAAGGTTGTACCGGAGCCGATCAGTGTGTACCACAGCGACCACAAAGCCATCGTCGCCCCATTACTTCCAAGTAATAATGATCCACCGATCAAGACAAATCATGATCACCCATCAATAATGACTATGACTATATTCAATAATGACCAAAGTAATCACTGATGAAGAAAATAAATGAGTTTGTACCTTTCTTCAAAATTCGGTGTCACCTCGGTGTCATGTGCTAAACAATTTTCGCTGGGCATCCACCTTCGCACAGTAGAATGCCTTAACATTTTTTATTATCTTTTTTTTTGCTAGTTAAGAAGGCTAAGCCTAAAAACTTCGGGGCCGCACCGAACCATAATAGGGCCAGTGCAGTCCGAATACAAGAGAAACACGTCAAAAACCGTGCATCACTTTGACTCGCGAAAACAAATGAGATCTTTGGAACGTTGCAAGTGTTTTATGCATCGTTCGATGCATTTTAAATATTCCTAAATTCGTATACGTCACTGGCAACAGGAACAACATCCACGGAAGATCCAACGCCGTTAGTCTGCAGGCAGCCGACTAGTTTGCCTAATTCTTGTGCGTTCTTTTCCCACATAATATACTTGTAAAGCACGCGTGTGATGGCGTAATCTTACAAAGCTTCGTCTTCATTCAATTCGGAAGGCGAAACCAAAAAAACGTTTGCTAAGCATATGATATACCCACATACAGTGGACTAGCCTTCTCAGTATTATTTTCTTTAAACCGTCTATCAGGCATGACAACCAAAAAAGTGATCCTAGCGCCTCCGCCCCCCCCCCCCTCCCTGACCAACTTATGATTATTATTATTTGTAGTAGTATTAATAGCAGTAGTAGTGTCACTTATTGGCATATAGAACAGCGGCGTCGGCTGTCTCTGTCACGCGTGAAATATGAAAACGTCCCTCCCGCCTTCCACTTGTGAAAGAGTGAAAGAGAAGCGGAAGGACTGATCTTCCATTTATCTGTGGCGACTGATCACATCTGAGTGAATTAGGGAAGGGTGCGCAGCTTATTCTAAAGAGTGGCCCTTGCGGGATCAGACTTGTCACTCAACTCGCATGTTGGCAGCGTAGTATCTCGCCATCTGAGGCCAAGAACGCCAGTCCGAACACGAGACCTGACCTAGCGACGCAATATTAAACTGATTTATTTTCGTAGGGAAACATTTTTTTCTTATCATCCAGCTCACCGAGCGGCTTGGCCGGGTGATAAAGACGACAACGACGGCACAGTGGTTCGCGAGCTGATGACGAATATTAGATGAAGATTACATGATGCTAAATTAAGATCTGAGCCCTGCGCTCCGCGGAAGGGAAAGCTTACTGAAAGCGCCGCGGAAGAGAATGTCAAGCGAAGGTGAAGAAGGTGCGAAGAGAAGAAGGTGTGAAATTTCTTATCTTTAGAAAAACAAAGGGGAAACGAACTGTCGACGCTGAAGAAGACAATGTCGGTATACATGGTGGTTGAAATGATTCAATAATTACATGTTGTTTACAAATGTCTATTCTGTCTCATTTTAATGCTCATTATTCACCTAATTCATATCTTATTCGTATCGTAATTGACGCGTAATTACTTCGACCTCGTATTCTTTAGCGTGGATACTTGACTGACCTCCCCCCCCCCCCCGCTTCTTTTTTTTTTTTTGCCAAGACACCAGATGAGCCGATCCCTGCAATAGTACAGTCTATAGTGTAATCCGGTTAATCTTCCCTCTTTTGCCGATGATTACGTCCGTACCGTTATTTACCTACTCTAGGCCTGATTCGTGCTTCTTGTGGGCCCCGCCGAAGCCGCCTTACATACACTATTTCCTCGCGCGAGTCCTGTTTAGTCGAAGCCAACTTCCCAAATGTGTGCCGTACGGCGGCTTTCCCTCAACATGTATATAACTACGGCGGTGCACCCTTTACAGGTGTATAGTACGATATGGTTAATTTTCGACTATATTGGCCGTTAATTACGCACGCACCGTTATTTTACGTATTCTGCGACAAATTCTGACTTCTTGTTTCATTGATGCCTACATTTTAATACATCTTGCGGTTCGCTACGACGCTCTAAAGGTGCGAAAGGGCCGTTTCTTCTGGAAGTGGTTACAAAATGCTCAGATACCAGATACGCCCAAGCCTTGTAAAGTAAGCTAACAAGACCTTGTCTTCAAAACTACACGTGGACTCCCCATAATGGGTCTTGCATAGACGAAGCCAACACGGCAACGACGTATGTGCAACACAATATGGACACGCACGAGAAGTTTCCAGCAACTGATAATCACCGCGCCAGAATGTGATTAATTCACTCGCATACGAGTGCGAGGTTAAACTATCCATCACAAGTCCTGATGTATTAATATCATCACTTATCTTCTAAAGCGACAATAGAAACAGTTAGTACGTGAAGCAGGCGCTCGTCCTTGAAACGTACTGCCGCATGTGGCCGGCAGGTATAATAATAGACATTGTCAAACCACATTCTCGTCAGCCTATTTACCTGTAGGTACAACCACCTCTCCCCCAGGTATATTCAAGCACACCTGTCATACGCAAGCCTAATACATCCTTTGCCTTCTGATATCCTAGCCTTACCCACCGATGTACATACCCTCATACCTTCATCGCCTCATGAACACCAACCATGCCCTCCACTGTACTTCCTTTGCCTTGTAACCAACCGTTCCTATGCTCCACAAGTACGCTAATGTTTATATTTTCTATGCATTCAACTGGTATGTCACCTACTAGCTCGATAACTAGCTAGCTTACACAATGCCGTCTTTTTGTCTCTTGTCATTACGCCTAGCATCTTTATCTCTCGCTGCGGCATTCTTACATTCTTTTCGCGTTTCTTTTTGTCCGCTGGCAAGTATACGTACATACACAGGTGCACGTATACGGGTATTTCTGCGAAGATGATAATTAATTTTTAAAGATCACACAGCACAATCGTAATCATTGAGCAGGATTGCTCAATGGAGGGAGAGAGTGGGACATTATTTGCACGAAAAATCGAAATGCACAACTTACAAATGAGCAACAATTCACTATTAAACCTTTTAAGTAATTGCTTTACGGCACTAACTGCAATTTACAAATTATAGCGGGGAATTTCGCAAGGCGAATCCACTTGCAGTGAGTTCTCAGAATGACACAAGTTTTGAGAAAGTAATTCCTAAACTTTGCGAAGAAACACATTGGCGGACCGGTTACTTTAGTGCTTCAACGCATTAACGGCGTTTTGTTGTGAAAGTACGTTGAACAATTGTGAATTTTCACCGCAAGTTTGGTGGCGCATACCTCGGAAAGGTGTCCTCGCAGAATTATCCTCTAGTGAATATGCCCTGCAGACTCACCCGCTACAATTTGTATATTGCATTGTGTGCCTTATGTTAAGTAAAATTTTAATTTGTGAGCTTTTCTTAATTAGTCGATAACACATTTACATTTCTCGTGCAAATAATGTACACTCCTTGAGGAGACCAGTTCAGGGACTATAATCGTGACATCTGCCAAAGGCGATATTTAAGTATTGGCAAAGTTTTCGCAAGAACACCTGGTATGACCTATCGCAAAAAGTATTTAAAAATAAAGGACAGCCCGTCATTGTCGGCAATGACCACTGGCTTTTCTTTTTACTTATTCAACAGGCTGTTCACAGGTTGTGGTGTAAACAAAAAATGGCAATGAAACCAAATGAATATATCAAAGGGCCCTCCACGTTTACTAAATGGACGGCATAGGTCCAAACACATACCTCAGTTGAAGTTTTGTCCACAGTACTGATCATACGCGTGTCACTTAACACATAACTGTACAAGGCTGCTTATCACAAACGCTCACCTAATTCTGCACTAGTTGTTTATTAACTGTTACAGTTCAGAAAGATTCGCTACTGAAGAGCCCGTTATCCCAAAATAGCAGCTAAACGCAAACACACATGCAAAAAGAAAAAAACAACACTACACGAGATTATAGTATCTATAGAAAAAAAAACAAAGCTAATCAAAAGGCTTCAAAATCGCTTGCACATTACAGGCACGCCAAGAACCTTACACAACGTTGCAAATGTATACAATCATGCGGAATGCCAAGTGGGCGCGTCACCTCTGACAGGCATGAGTGGCCTCCGCTAATGTTGGCATAGCTATGGCGGTAATAAATTAGCTCATGTTAGTCTTTTTCTCGCTCCTTCCTTAGTGCACCTAATTAGCGAAGCGGATCGTGTTCGCCCTCCGCCGTCCTTCTCGCTCTTTCATCTCAAGCAGCCACCATCGTGTGCCTGTGTTTTATTTTTCCACTTCTCTGCCACCCCCGTCTCGGACGGTGCTAAATTTAAGAAGGTAGATGCGAGTGGAATAAGGGAAGGGGGAGGGAGAATGGGGGTGGACGAACGTCGGTTCCAAGCTGTAAAAAGCGAGTTGTGAAAGCTGAAACAGAAATAAGTAAGAAACAAGAGAAAAGACGGGGACGGACAGTGAGGCCCTATTAAAGCCGTCCTTTCGTTCGGAGCCGGGGGCGGGGTTTATTAATAAACCCTTCGAAAGAGCCGAATCCGACGGGGACTCCGGCCAATTCGACGCACCGACGCCAGAGGTCCGGATGCCCTGTGTCACAGATCTCGTTTCTGACGTTGTTGCAACAAGCCCTTCTTTCTTTTCGCGTTGTATATTATCCCGCGACTGAGGGGGGGAGTTTCATCATCTTGGACTGGAAACACTAACCTGACGCGTTAGCCCAGTGCGCGCAGACAGTTTGTGTAGATCGAGGGGATTACATAGTGCATGCATACGCGCATTGTTGTGTGTGTACATATCCAAATATAGTGCGTATACAGGATGTCCCAAATATCATGCACCGAGTGTCAAAACGAAAAAGTGATGGATACTCTCACCCGAACGAAACCAATCACATAATGTTGACCGCTGAATTGAGACACTTAGTATTTTTTTTCCTGATGACGCGTTCAATTCTCAATTAAAATTGTTTACATAACTCGCGAATTACTGAGCCAACTGACACGACGTCGATTTAGTAGTTGTAGACGGTTACCGTGAACAGCGAAGTAGGATATTTTTCTAGCAAGCTACAATTCGCATGCATAATTTTTCGCGCTAAGAAAAAAAAAACTGCAAAACCCTTAAAAAAATGGCACGTGTTTACGAATTCACGAGCACCATAAAGATGAAATACGCAAATATGTCGCTGCTGACCCAGGCCTCCTTCTGTCAATAGACGACGTCATTTATGATTCCGCCATGTCGGCGCCTCTGTCCCTGCTGACATCTCTCCCCACAGAAGTGTCAGCAAGGCGGACTGGATCTACAACGTTCTCGCGCACAACCAGTTCCTAATGACACCCACGCGCGGTGCAACCTTGATGCAAAATCTGCAAACCAGGAAAACCGGCTGCTCCTTACTTCACGAATAAAAGAGGCCTCCGTTTTTAGTGCAGTTAGCTGTGTTTCTCGTTTGCAGAGCTTCCTTGTGGATTCGTCTGCGATCGTGATTTGCCGTTTTCACGTTAATCTTTCTTGGCTATCTTTTTCTATTTCTTTCGCTACTCCACCACTCTTCCGTATTTTTTAATAACCAATGATAGTACAAGAAATGAAAGTACACATGACTAAATACAGGACTTGCATGTCTAAATAACGAGATATTGACACCAGCAGACAGTGTCGACTGCTTCTCGTCTGACGATAAGATCAAATATACACCACAAGTTGCAGAACATTCGAAATAACTGGAATAAATATATTGCAAAATGTTATAGATATGCAAAAAATATTCAAGAATCATGAAATCTGAAAAGTTAGAACTTTCTCCTACTGGATTCATTGCCGGCTTACTTCATCTATATGTCTGTGCGCGAAGATGTTCAGAAGGAGGATTGACCCATTAGTTGCTAAAGCTGATTCTAAAGGGCAAATGTATAAAATAAAATGACGGATGCTAATTAGGAAACGTGGGTGTGAACTAATAATGTGAAATGGGAACGCTATCCCAAAATTAAATAACAGAAACAAGAAGAGCTTTGCCGTGCGGAAGAACTAGCATATTTTTCTCGTTTTTTTTAATGTTAACTATAATTTATTCATTACGCTCGGGTATAGTCGTCCATGCAGTATGCGATCCGCACCGAGACACTAAATTTGCAATTTATCACGAGACCTCAACCGTGAAAAACAGTCCTCACCGGCGATCTCATCTACAGTCCTGCTACATGAACGTGCGCGACCTAACCCTTGTCACGCTGGTTCTCACTCCACTGTTTTCCAGCACCCCGTCCACTCACTCTACAGAACATCCACTCCTTGTCCGTCGGCGTCGATGCGAGACCGGCAGCAGCAACTAGGAAGCGTGCGCATGTGTGATGCGACGATACCTCGCAAGACTCAAGTCGCATTTCTGCCACGTCACAGCGTAACGAGGTAGCCAGTTAACCAGTTGCGCTTCTCTCTGCAAAGGGCGCCGCATTGTAGCTAGTCACGGCGCTCAGTTTAGCGCGTGACGCACCATTAACGCCGCTCACGACTCGCGCGACTGCAGATACTGAAAGCGGCACACCGCAACCTCACATACATATGGTAATGAGAGAGCGGTCACGAGGGCGCCGATTGGTAGCACGAACACGCGCGCTCTTGCTCATCGGTGATCGCAACAACGGCCTCAGAATGCTGATTGATTCATCCAATTATTGATGAACTAAATAAATAACTGATTAACCAGGTGGCTAATTAATTAATAAGACGTGCCGTAGTGAGCCCCAGATTAATCTATCGCGACTAGTCTTCTTTAGCACGTACTACGCCACAAACGGTAAGCTGTTGGAGTTAATCTGGTGCCAAGGGAAGGAAAGCGCAGTAGAGGACGGCAGAGGATTAGGTGGTGTGATGAAATAAGGAAATATGCAGGCACAGACGGTTTCAGCTAGCGCAAGACAGGGCAACTCGAGCTACCTGGGAGAGGCCTTCGTCCCGCAGTGGGCATTAAGTTGGGTAACGTACAACATAAAAGGGAAGAAACAGCGCTTCCATTCGAGCAAAACGCAAGCAGCAGACACCCGCCTGGCAGAAACCCCAAGAGTTTGCGCTAGCACACGGTTTCCGGAGAATTCTTCAGCCGTCACAAATAATGTGCAGCATCATTCATGTAATTCCAAAAAAGAGGAGAGACACAGAAACGGACAGCCAAACTTAGATCCTCAACGACAAGCAAACACCAAAGACATCCGGTACCGCTGCAGCAGCGAACAAACAAGGTGGAAATTCGCAGCGGCATTCCTCTTCGTTCCATACCAAACTAAACCACCCACACGTCTGCGCCGTTTCCGCAGCCGCCCTTGACCGCCAGTGCCTACTGGCGCGGACCGCCCATCTAACCGTCTTAAACTTGTAAGACCGCCAGAGAGAGCCACAGGAAGACCCCGATTCGAGGAAACAGGAAGCAACGGCACACGTCTCACGTTAGTATACTTCTGCTCAACAGAATTGTCTGTTTCGAGTTCACCAGACGACGCGAGCAGAAAACCGAAAGCTCTTTTTTTTCCCCCGCCCCTTCCATTCGGCCCCAAGGTGGTGCAAGGAAGAGAATAAAAAATACGCGGTACGCCCACACGCCTCAGAGGAGCGGCTTAACCGAGGAGATTCAAGTCGCAGTTCCCTCCGAAAAAAAAAAGGGGGGGGGGGGGGGGAGCGAAACAGCGAACAGGCATGCAGGCACGACGAGGAAGCCGAACGGCAAAACAAACCCGCCGCCTCTGACAAGGGCGCGCAGGCACAATGGCAGGGCCGTGTTAGCCGGAGGCCAATTGAGCAGTGGCCAGCCGTGGCGCGTTGTATGGGGCCCGAACTCGAGCGCGAACGCCATTGCCGACCGCGATTTCGCCGCACAGCACTTCCCACGCAAGGCCGGCAAAGTGTAGGCCCCGCTTTGAGCATAAACATAAACACGACGGCCCGCGCGGCGCCTTTAAGGTCGAGAGCCGCAGCCGACCGCGTCGGCGTTATAAGCCGGGCAACGGCGCCGCAGGACTCGACGAAGAATCGCTGTGCTTTCAAGCGGAGCCGGGATTTGTTGCCTCTGTGCTTATATGCCGCGCTTTGTGCTACGTGTACGAACAAGGAACGAACAAGGAACGCTCGGCACAGTACACATACCATAATCAGAGAGAACGCGGAAACGAGTGAGCAGGCGATCAAGCTAACAAACGAGTATATCATTGCTTGTAGGAGGTTCGACGCCCGAAAGCGGCACCGTTCGCTATGCCGGATGTCGTAAAGTCCCTTGGCGATACGAAGGTACAAGTTTTTCGATATTTTCCTACTCTTCGCAGTGATTCATCAATAAAAGACATCTGATGCAAAAAATAAGCTGCCCGAGGAGTTTCAGGGAAGATCAACGCCCATTTGCGAAGGTCGACTTGCGCAAAAGGCATATCTAAACGTTAACAGCGTTAGATATGTGGTCCAGAAGTTAGGTGGTAGGACGCTCTTCATCGAATAGTTCTTCACCAAAAAAAAAAGAGCAAGAAGTGTTGTCAGTAGGATTATGGTGCATTGCAAGTACGTGAGCGCAACAA